>NC_135914.1:4367334-4477937 GCF_964194155.1 Cetorhinus maximus | reverse complement strand
GAAGACGTCTCTCCCGACGTCTCTCTCCCCCCCCCCCCCCCCCACTCTGGTCCTGGTCTCCCTCCTCTGCACCGCCTGCAAACTCGCCTCGTAGGAACATAGGACTTAGTGTAGCCACCACTGCGATGCAGGAAGTTTGGCACTCAATTTGCGCACAGCCAGCTCCCACACACAATGACGTCATGATCGTCGGATAATCTGCTTTATTCATTCATGACTGTCTTCTGACAACTCCTCGCTTTGGTCTTCCCCACAAGTGCAAACATTTTCTCTGCATCTGCCTTATCAAACCCCTTCCTCAGTTAAAGACCTTGTTCAGACGACCCCCTCAGCCCTTCCTTTTCCGAGAAAATCCTTTATAATGTCGCATGTAATGTCAATCGGCGCCTTAATTGTCAAAATAATATTGGTGGGATTTTAGCCAGTTCCTGCATGGGTCACTACTCCAGCAACATAACCACTATGTTACCATGGAGCAGGGAAGTTATGCTGAGGCTTTTATAAAGCTCTAGTTAGGCCACAACTAGAGTATTGTGTCCAGCTCTGGTCACCCCACTCTAGGAAGGATGTGAGGGTCCTTGAGAGGGTGCAGGGGAGATTTACCAGAATAGCTCCCGGGATGAGGAGTAGGTTGGAGAAGCTGGGCTTGCTCTCCTTGGATCGAAGGAGATTGAGGGGAGATTTGATAGAGGGGTACGAGATGATGACAGGTTTAGGTAAGATGGACAAAGGAAAGCTGTTCCCATTAGCTGATGGTACAAGGTCTAGGGACGCAGATTTAAGAGTGTGGGCAAGAGATGTAGAGGGGCATGCGAGGATGAACTTTTTTTAACACAGCGAGTGGTAATGACCTGGAACTTGCTGCCTATGAGGGATGAATGATTTCAAAAGGATATTGGGGTTGGGCACTTAAGGGGAATAAACTTGCAAGGCCATGGAGATAGAGCAGGGCAATGGAATTGATTCAATTGCTCTACAGAAAGCTGGCATGGACTTGATGGGCCAAATGGCCTCCTGCTGTGTTGTTATGACTCTATGGCCCCATGTTTGCTGTAGTTTATAGAACTTTTCAAAAAAAAATCACCATAGGTTGAGGACAAACACCCTTGATACTTTGCCTCAGAGAAAGCTACTGATAACTATGCTCTCGTGCTCGGAAACCACAGATGTTGTTGGCAACCGCGTTCAACTATTCTGTGCACCTGTGCTCACGCGTTCAGAAACCACATGTTGTTGGCAATCGCATTTAACTATTCTGTGCATAAATAGCCTGAGGAAGCATTGTCTTTTCTTTTAAAGTAAACATTTCAATGAAGTTACAAAGAGGCACAGACTTAATTTTGATGGCAGTTTTATTTTGTTTCTCAGTAACAAAGATTTCTAAGTTTCCCCCCAAAAAAAAAATTTCAGGAGATTGGAAATTTCAGTTACTGAGAAACAAAAAAATGTACAATTTCTTTTTCTCTTTCTGTATTTTGAGTGATTGCATTGCTTCACCCGTTTTTATTGGTAGTTTTCCACTATTTCTTCGTAAATTATTCATTCTCAGGATGTAGAGGTCATCAGGATATCCAGCATTTATTGCCCATCCCTAATTGCCCTTTGAGGAGGCCACCATCTTGAATGCAACTGAGTAGCTTGCTGGGCCATTTCAGAGGGCAGTCAGGTGTCAACCGCATTACTGTGGATCCAGAGTCGCACACAGACACAATCATAGGGACAGACACAGTTCTCAGCAGCCGAGAACGAGATGGCTGCATTGCCTGCCTGGTGCCAGGATTCGGGACATCTCCTCAAGGCTGGCCGAGAGGAACTTGCGGCAGGGGTGGGGGGATCTAGTGGCCATGGTCCACATAGGTACCAACAACATAGATAGGTCTAGGAGAGAGGTTCTAATGAGGGAGTATGAGCAGCTAGGGGATAAATTAAAAAGCAGAACCTCAAAGATAATAATCTCTGGATTATTACCTGAGCCACGAGCAAATTGGTGCAGGATAAATCAGATTAGAGAGTTAAATCTGTGGCGTAGGAGAAATGGGTTTTGATTCATGCGGCACTGACACCAGTACCCTTGGGATGGTCTTTACCTGAACTGTGCTGGGACCATAGTTCTGATGAGTCGTATAACTAGGGCAGTACAGAGGGCTTTAAACTAGGATCAAGTTTGTGAAGATGTGATAAATCAAATAGAGAAGACAAGGCAAGAGAGCAAGATAGCAATAAGGAAACTGGTGATCAGAGCGCGGCAAAAAAGGACAGAACGTACAAACCCAAGAATGCACCAGCAAATAAGGCTAGAGGTTGCAAAAATAAGAAAAAGGCAGAACTAAAGGTTCTGTATCTGAATGCATTTGTAACAAAACAGATGAACTGACAGCACAAATATAAATAAATATAGTCATTTGGTAGTACAGAACTTGAATATTGCTGAAAAAAGAGATATGTCGAAGCTTTGCGTCTTGCACTCATCAGGACATTTCGCCAGAATACCAATATAAGGGAAAACAACAATTTATACTGCATGAGAAGAGAGTGATGATTGATTGGCAAGTGGATTCTGATTGGTAGAGGCATTACCATGGAGATTGTCAGTTTGTCACCATTGCGATGCAGGAAATTTGGCAGTCATTTTGCGCACGGCGAGCTCCCACAAACAGCAACGTGATGATGAACGGATAATCTGTCTTATTCATTTGTGACTGTTTCGTGACAGCCCTTATCTTTGGTCTTCCCCACAAGTGCAAACATTTTCCCCACATCTGCTTTATCGAACCCTTTCCTCATTTAACAACGTTGTTCAGGTGACCCCTCAGTCGATTGTCAGTTGGGCTCGCAATGTGACGCATTTGCGTGTACTGGAAGCTACATATATTAATGCACGGGGCCCTGTTCTTTGCAGACAGAAAGAATATGTACACACATCGTGCCTGTTTCAGCTAAACAAAATAAGTGACAGCCATTTGCTGACTCATTCCTCAGGGCAATGCATTGACCAATCAGGGTCAAGATGTCTGGTTTAAATTTCAGACAATGCTTGGTGGTTAACTGTCAGTCAACATCACTGGTGTGTCTCCATGGCAACATCTGTACCAGTCAGAGTCCACTTGCCAACCAATCAGCATTCTCTTTCTCATACAGTGTAAATTGTTGTTTTTACTCTTATATTGGTATTCTTGCAAAGTGTCCAAATGGGTGCAAGAGGAAAATCTTTGAAATGTCTCTTTATTCAGCATTACTCAAGAAATAAATATGTATGATCTGCTAGCCATTACAGAGACATTGCTGTAGGATGACAAAAACTGGAACCTGAATATTTAAGGGTATATGATATTTAGGAAGGTCAGGAAGCCAGGAAAAAGTGGTGGGGTAGCTCTGTTAATTAAGGATGACATTGGCTTGATAGAGAGATGGCCTCAATTCCAGATATCACGATATAGAATCAATTTGGGTAGAGATGAGAAATAATAAAGGTAAAGGTAAGAAGTCAGTGGTTTATAGGCCCCCTAATAATAACCACACTGTAGGACGGGGTATGCAGGAAGAAATAATGGGGGCTTGTGAAAAAGGTACAAGATAATCATGGCTGATTTTAATCTACATAAAGATTGAATTAATCAGATTGGCAAAGGTAGCCTGGATGATGAATTCATAGAGTGTTTTCAGGACAGTTTCTTTGAGCAACATGTTTTAATGTTAACCAGAGAACAGGCTATACTAGGTCTGGTAATGTGCAATGAGACGGGATTAATTAATGACCTCATAGTGAAGGTGCCCCCTAGGTAGCAGTGATCATAATATGATTGAATTTCACATTCAGTGTGAGGGAGAGCAGAGTGGATCTAAGACTAGTGTTTTAATCTCAAATAAGGGCCATTATGAGCGCATGAAGACAAAGCTGGCTAAAATGAACTGGGAAATTAGGTTAAGGGATAGGTCAGTGGAGATGCAGTGGCAGACATTTAAGGGGATATTTTAGGATATTCAGAATTGATACATTCCAGTGAGAAAGAAAGACTCTAAGGGAAGGACAAGCCATTCCTGGCTAACTAAGGACGTTAAAGATAGTATCAAATTGAACGAGAAAGCATATCATTCCGCAAAGATGGGTGACAAGTCAAAAGATTGGACAGAATATAAAGAACAGCAAAGAATGCCTAAAAGCCTAATAAGGAGGGAGAAATTAGAGTACGAGAGAAAGCTAGCTAGAAATATAAAAACAGATAGTAAGAGTTTCCGCAGCTATTTAAAAAGGAAAACAGTAAGTAAAGTAAATTGTGGGGCGGGGGGGTGGTACTGTCGCTGGACTAGTAATCCAGAGACCCAGGGTAATGCTCTGGGGACCCGGGTTTGAATCCTACCCCAGCATGACTTGACAATTGAGGTAAAAACCCATCTGGTTCACTAATGCCCTGTTAGGGAAGGAGCTCCGTTGTCCTTACCCGGTCTGGCCTAGTCTGGGTTACCTCTTAAACGCCCTCTGAAATGGCCTAGCAAGCCACTCAGTCGTATCGAACACGAAAAAGCCTCAAAGGAATGAAGCCGGGCGGAACACCGAGGCACCGGGAATGACAAGGGCAAACTCAGCCCTGTCGACCCTGCAAAGTCCTCCTTACTAACATCTGGGGGCCTAGTGCCAAAAGTTGGCAGAGCTGTCTGTCTCACAGACTAGTCAGCAACAGTCTGACATAGTCATCCTCGCGGAATCATACCTTACAGACAATCTCCCAGACAACGCCATCACCATTCCTGCCCTGCCGCTGGGAAGGACATACCCAGCAGAGGTGGCGGCACTGTGGTGGACAATCGGGAGCGAATAGCCCTGGGAGTCGTCAACAGCGACTCCAGACCCCATGAAGCCTCGTGGCACCAGGTCAAACATCAGCATGGAAACTGGATCTGGGTGTACAGGTCCACAGGTCACTGAAAGTGGCAACGCAGGTGGATAAGGTAGTCAAGGAAGGCATATGGCATGCTTGCCTTCATCGGCAGGGGTATTGAGTATAAAAGCTGGGAAGTCATGCTGCAGCTGTATAGAACCTTGGTTTGGCCACACTTGGAATATTGCGTGCAATTCTGGTCGCCACATTACCAGAAGGATATGGAGGCGTTGGAGAGGGTGCAGAGGAGGTTTACCAGGATGCTGCCTGGTCTGGAGGTTATTAGCTATGAGGAGAGGTTGGAGAAACTCAGATTGTTCTCACTAGAGCGACGGAGATTGAGGGGCGACTTGATAGAAGTTTACAAAATTATGAGTGGCATGGACAGAGTAGATAGTCAGAAGCTTTTTCCCAGGGTGGAAGAGTCAATTACTAGGGGACATAGATTTAAGGTGAGAGGAGAAAGCTATAGAGGGGATGTGCGGGGCAAGTTTTTTACGCAGAGGGTAGTGAGTGTCTGGAATTCGCTGCCAGAGGAGGTGGTGGAAGCAGGTACGATAGTGGTGTTTAAGAGGCAGCTTGACAAATACATGAATAGGATGGGAATAGAGGGATACGGACCCCGGAAGTGCAAAATGTTTTAGTTGACGGGCAATATGATCGGCGCAGGCTTGGAGGGCCGAAGGGGCCTGTTCCTGTGCTGTTCTTTTCTTTGTTCTTTGTTCTTTGAAACCTCCTGCTGATTACCACGTACCGTTCCCCCCACCCCCTCAGCTGATGAATCAGTGCTCCTCCATGTTGAACACCACTTGGAGGGAACACTGAGGGTGGCAAGGGCGCAGAATGTACTCTGGGTGGGGGACTTCATTGTCCATCACCGAGGCTGGCTCGGTAGCACTGCTACTGACCGAGCTGGCTGAGTCCTAAAGGACAGAGCTGCCAGACTGGGTCTGCGGCCGGTGGCGAGGGGAACAAGCGAGAGGGAAAAACATACTTGACCTCATCCTCACCGACCTGCCCGTATCGGTAGGAGTGACCACTGCACAGTCCTTTTTGTTACAACTTTTCGAATACTATAGACACAAGCGAAGCTCAGAAAATGAAAACCTATAACTAGGCAACTGGGTGTCTGCACAGTTCGAGTCAACGTATTTATCACCTGTTTAGCATTATTTTTTTAACAGTGACTGGGCTGTATCGAGCGCTGTATAACCTGACCCCTTCCCCTCCACAGCCCTTCAACTTCACTCTGACTTCCCGAGGACAGGACAGGCGTAAATCCCCTCGAATGATCAGCTGGCCGACATCTCCTGCCTACTGTCTCCTGCGTGCTTCTGAATAATTGCGATGAAATCGTTAAGCGCATCTGCAATTCTGCAGGACAACATTCTCGGGACCTCACCTCACGCCACAGCCTCCTGAACCTTCAGCCGTGGTAAATAATTGAAAGGCAGATTAAAAGGAAATTTGCATGGCTGTGTGGGGTTGGGTGGGGGGAAAGCGGGACAAACCGGACAGCTCTTTCAAAGAGCCAGCACAAGCACGATGGGTCGAATGGCCTCCTCCTGCGCTGGGTAACTCTACAAATACAGCCGAAGGATAATTCGGTTCGAGGGATAATCTACAATCCGATGCAGAGAACATTGCTGTCCATCGAGGTGCAAGCAAGGCCTGGGAACGCTGAGCTATTGGATAAATTCTATCAGCGGCCAGGAAAGTCCCCTCTGCTCCCTGCGAATTTTAGAATGTTTACCCGATGCCTGAAAAGTCTGATCACAGGTTTTCACCTTACATCGAATTTCCCACAGCACAGAAACAGGCCATTCGGCCCCTCTGCTCCGTGCTGGTATTCCTGCTCCACACGAGCCTCCTCCCACCCCCCCCCCCCTTCATCTCCCCCCATCAACATACCCTTCTAATCCCTTCTCCCTCATGCGTTTATCCAGCCTCCTCCCTTCAATGCATCTCCATGATTCACCTGGACCACTCCCCGCGGGAGAGAATTCCACATTCTCCCCGCTCTCTGGGTAAAGGGGTTTCTCCTGAATTCCCCATCAGCTTTATTAGTGACTTTTTTAAAAATCCTGTAATAGGATGTGGGCATTGCTGGCAAGGCCAGCATTTAGTTGCCCCATCCCCAATTGCCCCCCCACCTCTTTGTGGCTTGCTGGGCCATTTCAGAGTCAGCCATATGGCTGTGGGTCTGGAGTCACATGTAGGCCAGATTTCCCTTGGACATTAGTGAACCAGATGGGTTTTTACAACAATTGATGATAGTTTCATGGTCACTGTTACTAGCTTTCAACTCCAGATTTATTGATTGAATTTGAATTCCAACAGTTGCTGTGGTGGTGGGATTTGAACTTGTGTAACCACCTGGGCCTCTAGATTACTAGTCCAGTGACATTACCACTCTGCCACCATCTCCCCCTATCTTATATTGATAGCCCCGAGTTCTGGTTACACCCCCCTCCCCACAAATGGAAACTCCCTGTCCCTCGTTTATCGAAACCTATCATATTTTACAGACCTCAATCGGGTCACCTCCATCAGCCTTCCCCTCTACAGAACAGAGTCCCCAGCCTGTTCAGCCTTTCCCAGGATGTATAACCTCACAATTCTGCTACCGTGCTTGCAAATCTTTTATTGAACCTTCTCCAGCGCCTCAATATCTTTTTCAACTTGTGTCTCCTTGCGAAACCATTAATGTATCTGTTACCATTTATGATTAAGCACGGTGTTTCTGTTGTCCATGCCCCAAGGCGTTTTCAGTAACAGGGACTTTACGCTATGCGTACCTGCCTTCAGTGACACCAGCACTAGAGGCCCTGTTTATTCATTTGGTTCTCAGTACGTGACCTTGTGTATTGCCCGGAATTAGGAAGTGCTGTTGGCCGTGGCTTAGTCAGTCAATTGCTCTCTCTGTGTTGCCTCGGAGTCAGAAAGTCGTGGGTTTGAGACCCCAGTCCAGAGACCTGTGCACCAGCGGCGCTCCCCAGTGCCGGAACTGAGGGAGTGCTGCGCTGTCGGATGGGACGTTAATCCAATGGGGGGGCCCTTTCCTCTCTCGGCCACCCTTTTGAAGAGGAGCAGGGCAGGGTTCTACCCTGCATCGTACAAAGATAGGTGGAGGGACAGGTAGTATTGAGAAGGCAGGGAGGCTGCAAAAGGATTTGGACAGGTTAGGAGAATGGGCAAAGAAGTGGCAGATGGAATACAACGTGGGGAAGTATGAGGTCATGCACTTTGGTAGGAAGAATAGAGGCATAGGCTATTTTCTAAATGGGGAGAGAATTCAGAAATCTGGAGTGCAAAGGGACTTGGGAGTCCTAGTCCAGGATTCTCTTAAGGTTAACTTGCAGGTTGAGTCGGTAGTTAGGAAGGCAAATGCAATGTTGGCATTTATGTCGAGAGTTCTAGAATATAAAAGCAGGGATGTGCTGCTGAGGCTTTATAAGGCTCTGGTTTATTCTTCCTACCAAAGTGCATGACCTCACACTTCCCCACGTTGTATTCCATCTGCCACTTCTTTGCCCAATCTCCTAACCTGTCCAAATCCTTCACATTTAGAATATTATGAGCAATTTTGGGCCCCGTATCTCAGGAAGGATGTGCTGGCCCTGGAGAGGGTCCAGAGGAGGTTCACGAGAATGATCCCAGGAATGAAAGGCTTAACATATGAGGAACGTTTGAGGACTCTGGGTCTATACTCGATGGAGTTTAGAAGGATGAGGGGAGGGATCTGATTGAAACTTACAGAATACTGAAAGGCCTGGATAGAGTGGACGTGGGGAAGATGTTTCCATTAGGAGGAAAGACTAGGACCCGAGGGCACAGCCTCAGAGTAAAGGGAAGACCTTTAAGAACAGAGATGAGGAGAAACTTCTTTAGCCAGAGAGTGGTGAATCTATGGAATTCATTGCCACAGAAGGCTGTGGAGGCCAGGTCATTGAGTGTATTTAAGAGCGAGATAGATAGGTTCTTGATTGGTAAGGGAATCAAAGGTTACGGGGAGAAGGCGGGAGAATGGGGTTGAGAAACTTATCAGCCATGATTGAATGGCGGAGCAGACTCGATGGGCCGAATGGCCTAATTTCTGCTCCTATGTCTTATGGTCTTATCCTCAGGACGATATTTATCCCTCAAAGCCACATGATTAAACAAAGGCGACCCGGGTGATGATCACATTGCTGCCTGTAGGAGCTTGCTGTGCGTGCAAATCAATGTTTCCTACATTACAAGCGACTGCACTTCTAATAGTACTCTGTTGGCACATTGGGGAGATGGTGGCGGAGCGGTAATGTCACTGGGCTAGTAATCCAGAGGCCCAGGCTATGCTCTGGTGACATGGGTTCAAATCCCACCACGATAGCTGGTGGAATTTAAATTCAATTCAATTAATAAATCGGGAATTGAAAGGGGACCCTGACAACTATCATTGATTGTCATCAAAACCCATCTGGTTTACTCCCCTTTGGGGAAGGAAATCTGCCGTCCTTACCCGGTCTGGCCTACATGTGACTCCAGACCCCCACAGCCATGTGGTTGACTCTTCAACTGCCTCTCTGAAATGGACTTGCGAGGCCACTCAGTTCAAGGGACCATCTCTGGATTATTACCTGAGCCGCATGCAAATTGGCAGAGGGTACATAAAATTAGAGCGATGAATGTGTGGCTCAAAGGCTGGTGTGGGAGAAGTGGATTGTGGGGCACTGGTACCAGTACTGGGGAAAGTGGGGGCTGTGTTGTTGGGACCGTCTCCACCTGAACCATGTTGGGAGCTGTGCTCAACAAGTCGCATAACTGGGGAAGTAGAGAGGGGTTTAAACTAAATAGTGGGGGCAAGGGATAAAATTTGGGAAGATGTGGTAAATCAAAGAGCAGAAAAAATACGAAAGGTATTAATGTGGGAAATGATAAACAGACTGTGACAGAAAGGTACACAGAGTACAAATCTGAGAGTAAATCAGCAGATAAGGCTAGAGGTTACAAAAATAATAAAAGGACAAAACAAATGGCATAACATTTGAAACAAAACAGATGAACTGATAGTGCAAATAGAAATAAATAAATACGATCTGATAGCCATTAGAGACATGGCATAGATTGGGACCTAAATATTGAAGGGTATGTGACATTTAGGAAGGACAGGAAGTTAGGAAAAGGTGGTGGGGTGGCTCTGTTAATTAACGATGGTATTAGCACATTGGAAACCAGGATGTAGAAACAGTTTGGGTAGGGATGAGAAATGATAAAGGCAAGAAGTCACTTGTGGGAGTGGTGTACAAGCCCCCTAACAGTAATCATACAGTAGGTTGGGCTATAAAGGAAGAAATAATGGGTGCTTGTCAGAAAAGTATGGCGCTAATCATGGGATATTTTAATCTACATGTAGACTCAGAAAATCTGCGCCTAGGTGAGGAATTTATAGAATGTTTTCAGGATAGTTTCTTGGAACAGTATGTTCTGGCACCAACCAGACAGCAGGCCTGGTATTGTGCAACGAGATAAGATCAGTTTATAACCTCATAGTGAAGGCACCCCTAGGTAGCCTCATAGCCATAATATGATTGAAGTTTATATTCAGTTTGAGGGAGAGAAGAGTGGGTCTAAGACTAGTGTTTTAAACTTAAATCAGGACAGTTATGAGGACATGAAAGCAGACCTAGCTAAAGTGAACTGGGAAATTAGGTTAAGGGATAGGTCAATAGGGATGCAGTGGTGAACATTTAAGGGGATATTTCAGAATACACAGAATAGATACATTCCAACGAGAAAGAAAAATTCTAACAGGTGGACCCACCATCCGTGGTTAACTAAAAAAATTAAAGATAGTATAAAACTTAAAGAAAAAGAATATAATTGCACAAAGATGGGTGGCAAGTCAGAAGGTTGGACAGAATATAAAAAAGATTGAAAAGGAAGGAAAAATTAGAATACAAGAGAAAGCTAGCTAGAAATATTAAGACAGATAGCAAGAATTAAAAAGAGTTAAAGCGAGAATTGGTCCTATAGAAAGTGAGTCTGGAGAATTAATAATGGGAAATAAGGAGATGGCAGATGAATTGAACAGGTATTTTGCATCGGTCTTCACTATAACATCCCAGAAACAGCTATAAATCAGGAATTGGAAGAGAGGAACTTGGGAAAATTACAATCACCAGGGAAGTGGTACTGAGCAAATTGTTGGAGCTGCGGGCTGACAAATCCCCAGGTCCTGGTGGAATTCACCACAGAGTCTTAAAAGAAGTGGCTAGTGAGATAGAGGATGCATTGGTTCTAATTTTCCAAAATTCCCTAGATTCAGGGAAGGATTCAGGGTAATCAGGCAGAGTCAACATGGTTTTGTGAAAGGGAAATCATGTTTAACCAACTTACTGAAGTTCTTTGAAGGAGTCACATGTGCTGTGGATAAAGGGGAACTGGTGGATGTACTGTTGATTTCCAGAAGGCATTTGATAAGGTGCCACATGAAAGGTTATGGCAGAAAATAAAAGCTCATGGTGTAGGGGGTAACATATTGGCATGGATAGAATATTGGATAGCTAACAGGAAACAGAGGGTTGGTATAAATGGGTCTTTTTCTGGTTGGCAGGATGTGACGAGTGGTGTGCCACAGGGATCAGTA
This sequence comes from Cetorhinus maximus, assembly GCF_964194155.1. Lineage (NCBI taxonomy): Eukaryota > Metazoa > Chordata > Chondrichthyes > Lamniformes > Cetorhinidae > Cetorhinus > Cetorhinus maximus. Next base: position 4,466,432 of record NC_135914.1, on the reverse strand, counting down.
CAATTTATATTAATATCTTGGGATAGAAGGACCGAAGGTATGGTTGCTAAATTTGTTGATGGCACAAAGATGAGTAGGAAAGTAAATTGTGAAGAGGACACAAGGAGGCTACAGAGGGATATAGATAGGTTAAGTGAGTGGGCAAAGGTCTGGCAAATGGAGTATAAAGTGGGCAAATGTGAAATTGTCCATTTTGCCAGGAAAAATAAAAATATAATCTAAATGGTGAGAGATTGCAGAGCTCTGAGATCCAGAGGGATCTGGGTGTCCTAGTGCATGAATCACAAAAGGCTAGTATTCAGGTACAGCAAGTAATTAGGAAAGCTAATATAATGTTATAATTTATTGCAAGGAGAATTGAATACAAAAGTAGGGAGGTTATGCTTCAGTTATACAGGGCATTGGTGAGACCACATCAGGAGTATTATCAACACTCCACCCTGCTCTCATGCCCACATGTCCGTCCTTGGCCTGCTGCATTGTTCCAGTGAAGCTCAGCACTAACTGGAGGAACAGCACCTCATCTTCCGACTAGGCACTTTTCAGCCTTCCGGACTGAATATTGAGTTCAACAACTTTAGATCATGAACTCTCTCCTGCATCCCCACCCCCTTTCCGCTCCCCCCCCTTTTTTTCCCAATAATTTATATAGATTTTTCTTTTCCCACCTATTTCCATTATTTTTAAATGTATTTCCATCCATTGTTTTATCTCTACCTTTTAGCCTATTTCGATCCCTTCCCCCCACCCACCCCCAATAGGTCTATCTGTACCTTGTTTGTCCTGCTTTCTACCCTTAATTAGCACATTCCTTAGATAATATCACCACCTTCAACACCTCTTGGTCCTTTTGTCTATAACATCTTTTGGCTATCTCTACCTATCACTGGCCCTCTATCCAGCTCTACCTGTCCCACCCCCCTTAAACCAGCTTATATTTCACCTCTTTTCTATTTTTCCTTAGTTCTGTTGAAGAGTCATACGGACTCGAAACGTTAACTGTGTTCCTCTCCGCAGATGCTGTCAGACCTGCTGAGTTTTTCCAAGTATTTTTATTTTTGTTTTGGATTTCCAGCATCCGCAGTTTTTTGCTTTTATCGTATTGTGTTTCCATATTTAAGGATGTAAATGCGTTGGAAGCAGTTCAGAGAAGGTTTACCAGACTAATCTCTGGAATGTACGGGTTGTCTTATGAGGAAAGGTTGGACAGGTTAGGCTTGTATCCGCTGGAGTTTAGAAGAGTAAGAGGCGACTTGATTGAAACATATAAGATCCTGAGGGGTCTTGACAGGGTGGATGTGGAGAGGATGTTTCCTCTTGTGGGACAATCTAGAACTAGGGGCTCACTGTTTAAAAATAAAGGTTCGCCTCATTTAAGACAGAGATGAGGCGAAATTTTTTCTCTCAGAGTCGCGAATCTTTGGAATCCTCTTTCTCAAAAGGCGGTGGAAGCAGAGTCTTTGAATATTTTTAAGGCAGAGGTGGATAGATTCTTGATAAGCAAGGGGGTGAAAGGTTATTGGGAATGTGGGGTTGAGGTTACAGTCAGATCAGCCATGCTCTTACTGAATGGCGGGGCAGGCTTGAAGGGACTGAGTGGCCTATTCCTGCTCCTAATTTGTATGTATCTTATCCCATGAAAGAATAAAGAATGTGCTTTGGGATGTCCTGAGGTGCTAGAGAAATGGAACTCTCTCTCGGCTCTTTGAAAGCATTAGTTTATTTTCCCCGGTAAATATAAACATGTACATTGCAGCAAATACAGTGAAAAGGTTTCCCACAGGTATAGTAGCATAGAAACAGCATCTTTTACAGTCAACGAGCATGGAGTGAACCTTTCTGCTCCCATCGATCCATCAGTCGTTCTATGAACACTCTCTGTTCTTCTACTCAAACCCACTGAAATAAAAACAAAGAGAGAGGGATGCTGTAAGATTAGGAAACGGGGACACAGAGAGGTAACCACCGACTCGGGGGTTGTACAACTAGGGGCCCCATTCCAGTAAGACAGGGCGGGGCGGGGGGGGTGAAATCTTGGCTGACTTTCCCTTCTCTCAGCCAGGGTGCTAAGGCTAATGAGGGTACCCCTATTGCTTCCAGGCAAACTCAACAGAACATGGATCAAACCTCTTTCTTTTAAACTGCACTGAAGAGATGTGGGCGTCGCTGGGCTGGGCCAGCATTTATTGCCCATCCCTAATTGCCCCTTGAGAAGGTGGTGGTGAGCCGCCTTCTTGAGCCGCTGCAGTCCCTGTGGTGTGGGTACACCCACCGTGCTGTTAGGGAGGGAGTTCCAGGATTTTGACCCAGCGACAGTGAAGGAACGGCCGATATATTTCCAAGTCAGGATGGTGTGCGACTTGGAGGGGAACTTCCAGGTGGGGGTGTTCCCTTGCACCTGCTGCCCTTGTCCTTCTAGATGGTAGTGGTCGTGGGTTTGGAAGGAGCCTTGGTGAGTTGCTGCAGTGCATCTTGTAGATGGTACACACACTGCTGCTATTGTGCGTCGGTGGTGGAGGGAGTGAATGTTTGTGGATGGGGTGCCGATCAAGTGGGGCTGCTTTGTCCTGGATGGTGTGGAGCTTCTTGAGTGTTGTGGGAGCTGCACTCATCCAGGCAAGTGGGGAGTATTCCATCACACTCCTGACTTGTGCCTTGTAGATGGTGGACAGGCTTTGGGGTGGGGGGGGAGTCAGGAGGTGAGTTACTCGCCGCAGGATTCCCAACTTTCACAAGGCACAAGGCTCTTGGGCATAGTTTGTAACCCACCCCCTTCCCCTTCCCCTCGCGACCCCTCAGCTCGGGTTACCTGATCAAGTGCGCTATTTCCCAATTGGTCTCCACGGATATCGGTCCCTCGATCTCCACACCAGCCTCTGTTACAGTCGCTATCTGATACTACAAGGCAAACAACAAAGTTAAGTCACGCTGTTGTTTAAATAAAAACGCCTTCCGTAGGAAATAACGTGACATAAAATCCCGTTAACAGCAAGCCGGCCCGGAAGCAACTCATTTAAAGGGAAGCCGTTCATCAGCTTTGCCGCCAGGTATAACTGAATTTTACAGAAAGACGGGTTTTTATATCAACACATTGTGGGAGAAGGCCCTACGGCCCATCGTGTGTGCTGGTTCTCTGAAGGAGCTGTCCGATTAGTCCCCGTCCACCCGGCTCTCTCCCCACTCCGCTGCAATGCTCTCTTTTGGTTTTCAAGTGTTTATCCGATTTCCCCCCTTTTGAGCATCCCTATTGAATCTGCTTCCACCGCCCTTTCAGGCAGCGCCTTCCAGATCACAACAACTCCCTGTGTGTAAAAAAAAAACAAATTCTCCTCCTCTCCCCTCTCTGGTTCCTTTCCCGATTCTCTTCAATCTGTGTCCACCTCTGGTTACCGACCCTCCTGTCCAGTGGAAACAGTTTCTCCTTATTTACTCTGTCCAAACCCCCTTCCTGATTCTGAACGCCTCGATTCAATCTCCCCCTTTAACCTTCTCTGTTGACAATCCCAGCTTCTCCCAGTCTCTCCACATGGACTGAAGTCCCCCTCATCCTGACCGACGTGGGTAATGCTGAAGGGCAGGGTTTACTGCCCCCATTTGATGCCCCAGGGGTATTAAGACTCAGGCACGTGCTGCAAAGTGGAGGCACCAGATAGCGGGTACCCTTCCTTCAGAACTTGCCAGCTTTCACCATTACTTCTCCCGCTATTGGTCCATCAGTTACCTGATTTATCAATGTAGCAATGGTAGCGCTTGCCTTCAGGGACTGCAGGGTTGCTAGTTTAGTAACAGAGCCACAATACACGAAAGCATCCCCAGAGGCAGCAACGATGACAGTTTGCGAGCGAATCTCAAAATCCTAGCTTGGACACCCCCCCACCGCCCCCAAAATCACACCACTTCCAAAAAAACAAGCAGGATTGAAAAAACAGAGTGCTGGGTGGGTTCTCTCCATTCTGCACTCAACAAATGAGGGGCAGTGCAGGCCAGGATCCAAAGTGGATCCCAGTGTTGCGCTGACAGGTGCCGTCACGTAAGACACCATCCCGAGCCATAAGAACATTAAGAATTAGGAGCAGGCCGTTCAGCCCTTCGAACCTGTTCCGCCATTCAATGAGATCACGGCTATTCTTCTACTTGAACACCATTTTCCTGCACTATCCACATACAGGAACATAGGAAATTGAGTATTGTTGAAAGAAAAAAAAGAAAGAGACTTCTTTGTCGAAGCTTTTCGTCTTGCACTCATCAGGACAAGTCGCAAGAAAATACCATTGTCAGGGGAAACAACAATTTATACTGTATGATGAGAGAGTGCTGATTGGTTGGCAAGTGGACTCTGATTGGTAGAGGCGTTGCCATGGAGAATGCACCAGTAGATGGTGACTGACAGTTAACTGCCAAGCATTGTTGGAAATTTAAACCAGGCAGCTTGACTCTGGATTCATCAAGACAATGTCCTGGGGAATGAACCAGTGAATGGCTGCCACTTATTTTGTTTAGCTGAAACAAGTGTGTACATGTTCTTTCTGTCTGGCAATGCCTCTACCTATCATTTCCCTCTCACGCTTTTGTCCTGCACCATCCCCATATCCCTTGATGTTTTTAACATGTAGGCGCCTATTTATCTCAGTCTTGAACATACTCAATGACTGAGCCACCACAGCCCTCTGGGGCAGAGAATTCCAAACTCACCCTCAGTGTAGAGATTCCTCCTATCTTAGTCTGAAATGGCCTGTCCCTCATTCCAAGAATGTGTCCCCTGGTTCTAGAACCACATCCCTCACCCCCAGCCAAGTGAAACATCCTCCCTGCATCCACCCTGTCGAGCCCTGTAAGAATTTTGTATGTTTGAATGAGATCACCTCTCATTCTTCTAAACTCCAGAGAATAAAGGCACAGTCTATTTAATCTTTCCTCACAGGACAATCCCTCCATCCCAAGAATTAATTTGGTGAACCTTCATTGCACTCCCTCTATAGCAAGTATATCTTTCCTTAGGTAAGGAGACCAAAACTGCACACAATACTCCAGGTGTGGTCTCACCAAGGCTCTATATAATTGCAGTAAGACATCTTTACTCCCAGACTCAAATCCTCTTATAATAAAGGCCAACATAACATTTGCCTTCTTAATTGCTTGCTGTACCTGCAGGTTAGCTTTCAGTGACTTAAAAACAAGGACACCCAAGTCCCTTTGAAGTTCAACACTTTCCAGCCTCTCACCCTATTCTGTATTCCTGTTTTTCCTCCCAAAGTGGATAACTTCACATTTCTCCACATTGTATTCTAGCTGCCAAATCTTTGCCCCTTCGCTTAGCCTCTCCAAATCCCCTTGAAGCGTCTTTGCATCCTCCTCGCAACCCACCTAGCTTTGTCTCGTCTGCAAACTTGGAAATATTATGTTTAATCCCCACATCCAAATCACTGATATAGATCGTGAACAGCTGGGGCCCAAGCACTGATCCTTGTGGTACCCCACCCGTCACACTCTGCCAACTTGAGAATGACCAATTTATTCCTACTGTTTTCTGTCTGCTCTTTAATCCATGCTATCCCATACAAGTGTAGGTTGTGTCGGTTCACAGGCTCACAAGATACCTGCGTCTTTCGCAGCCCTTGTGGAGTCCATGGACCATGTCTGTGTTAATCGTTGTAGGCTGCACCCCCCTTTTTACTTTCCTGAAAAACCTTTCACTGTTGTTTTCTTTGCACTTCAGCCCCACGCTCCTCTTCTATGGCCATCCAGAGGAGGGCCGGGAGGGAGGGGAACCTCCCCGTGAACCTGTCCCTGGGCCTGGCCACGTTGGCCATTATCAGGTCTAGGTAGCCGGTGATCGGGGGTGGGGGTCATCTGACCCGACTATCTGCCCCTCTTCTGCAGCTATGTTTGCGGCCAGGTGTCCCTGGAGAGGGAGCGTGCGGTGTCTGCTGGCACCGTCGAGGCCTTTCGTGCTCGCTGAGCACCGCGGGGACTGGGATGTTTTATCGACCCCTTTAATCACATTTTGATTTAATGCTGGTAAGTTTCCTTTAAATTTTTGTCTTTTGGCTTTGCAGTTTCCCTTTAAGGGGCTGCTTTTACTTTGTCCCTGATTTTGTTAATTTAGTTTATTTGGTTTGACTCAAAATAATTAATCCAATTTCCCCCCAATCCCATGTGCTCTAATTTTGCTTATTAACCTCTTGTTTGGGATCTTATCAAAAGCTTTCTGAAAATCTAGATATACCACATCCACCAGTTCTCCCTTATTTATTCTGCCAGCAACATTCTCAAAAAGCTCCAACAGGTTTCTCAGACATGATTTTCCTTTCACAAATCCATGCTGACTCTGCCCAATCTCACCATTAATTTCTAAATGCCCAGTTATCACGTCCTTTGGAATAGATTCTAGCATTTTCCCTACTACTGATGTAAGGCTGACAGGTCTGTAGTTTCCAGTAATCTCTCTCCCTCATTTCTTAAGATAGTAGGGTTACATTTGCCACCTTCCAATTTGCAGGAACCATTCCACAGTCTATAGCATGTTGAAAGATGACCACCAATGCATTTATCATCTTTACAAGCACTTCTTTCAACACTCCCAGATGTAGACCATCGGGTCCAGGGGATTTATCAACATTAAATCCCATTAATTTCTCTATTACTAGTTTTTTTTTAAAACTAATATTGTCTTACAGTTCCTCATTTACTCTAGTCCCTCGATTCTCCACTATTTCTGGGAGGTTTTTTAGTATTTTCCTCGGTGAAGACAGACTCAAAGTATTTGTTTAGCTTCTCTGCCATTTCCTCATTCCCCATTATAAATTCTCCTGACTCCACTTGTAATGGACCCTATTTGTTTTCACTAGTCCTTTCTTTTTCACATGCCTACAGAAGCTTTCACTGTCCCGTTTTTATGTTTTTTGCTAGTTTACTCATGTTCTATTTTCCCTTTTTTAATCTTTTGCTTGGTCCTCCTTTGCAGAATTCTAAAAATGCTCCCAATCCTTAGGCTTACCATTTTTTTTTGGCAACTTTATACGCCTCTTGCTTTGATCTACTGCAATCCGTGATTTCTTTTGTTAGCCTTGGTTGGAACGCCTTCCTTGCTGGGTTTTTGTGCATCAAAGGAATGTACTTTTGATGTAAACCATATATTAGTTCTTTAAATGTTAGCCATTGCCTGTCCACCATCATACCCTTTAAAGTCGTTTCCCAATCCACCATATCCAATTTGCCCCTTAAACCGTCATAGTTTCCTTTGTTTAAAGTTAAGACCATTAGTTTCTGATTGAGCTATATCACTTTCAAACTTAACGTAAAATTCTATCATATTATGGCCACTCTTTCCTAAAGGCTCCTTTACAACAAGATTATTAATTAGCCCTTTCTCATTGCACAATACGAGATCGAAAATAGCCCGTTCCCTAGCTGGTTCCTCAACATATTGCTCTAGAAAACCATCTCTCATACATTCCAAGAACTTGTCCTCCACAACATTAGTACCAATAAGGTTTACCCAGTCTACATGTAGATTGAAATCCCCCATGACTATTGTATTACCCATGTTAAAGGAACCTCTAATTTCACAATTTATACTGAGATTTACATTACCACTGCTGTTTGGTGGCCTATACACAACTCCCACCAATGTTTTCCGCTCCTTGCTGTTTCTTAGTTCCACCCGAACTGATTCTATGTCTGGATCTTTAGAACTAAGGTCATCTCTCACTACACTACTCTCTTTAGTTAACAAAGCTACCCCACCACCTTTTCCCAGCTTCCTTTCCTTCCTGAGTGTCACATACCCTTAGATATTGAGGTCCCAGGTTTGGTTCCCTTGTAGCTAGGTCTCTGTAACGGCTAGCAGATCACCCATATGAATTTCTATTAGAGCTGACAATTCAACTGTTTTATTGTGATTGCTGCGGACATTCAGATGCAGAGTCCTTAATTCAGTTTTTTTTACTGTTTTTGTAAACTCTGGCCCTATTCACTGGCATAGTTTGCAATCACTGTACCTTTCTGCCATACTCTGATTATCGTTACCTTTATTGCTGCCGTGATCTATTGCCTTGTCACCTTCCTTTAATTTACTAAATCTTCCTTGACATGATCCCTCCCCCGCAACCATTTAGTTTAAAACCCTCTCTACTTTCCTAGGAATGCGGCTCACTAGAACACTGGTCCTAGTACGCTTCAGGCGTAGATCGTCCCAACGGTATAGCCCCCAACTTCCTCAGTACTGGTGCCAGTGCCCCACAAACCGGAACCCACTTCTCCCACACCAGTCTTTGGGCCACACATTCATTTCTCTAATCTTATTTACCCTAGCCAAGTTGCACGTGGCTCAGGTAATAATCCAGAGGTTATTACCTTTGAGGTTCTGCTTTTTATACATTTAGTGCCTAGCACCTCATACTTCCTCAACAGAACCTTTCCCAGCCTTACCTATGCTGTTGGTACCTACATGGAACACAACAACTAGATCCTCTCCCTCCCACTGCAAGCTCCTCTCCAGCCCCGAGTAGGTATCCCGAACCCTGGCACTGGGCAGCCAACACAGCCTTCTGGATTCTCACTCTCGGCTGCAGAGAACAGTATCTATCCCCGACTATTCCGTCCCCTGCTACCCACTAGATTCCTTTAATTACCCCCACGTGAATGGCTTCCTGTACGATGGTGCCTTGGTCAACCTGCTCATTTACACGACAGCCCTCACTCTTGTCCATACAAGCTGCAAGAACCTCGAACTTGTTGCTCAAATGCAAGAGCTGAAGCTCCTCCAATCCTACCTTCTCGATCCCCTTACTTGCCTGTCTCGGCTGTCACACCCTCCTCTCCCTGACCGCTTACCAAAGCAGATGACGCTAACCTAAGGGGTGTGACTGCCTTCTGGAACAAAGTGTCCAGGTAACTTCCCCCCCCCGCCCTCATGCATCGCAAAGTCTGCAGCTCAGCCTCCAGCTCATTAACTCTGAGCCGAAACTCCTCAAGCCACAAATGCTTACTACAGATGTGGTTGTCATGGATTGCAGTACCATCCAGAAGCACCCACATGCTGCAGCCGTGACGCACCACCCATCCGGCCATCTTTATTGTGTCAATTACGTTTATTTTTCTGAGTTAATTTATAACTCCCCTCTTCACAGAACCCCCTCACTCACCAAACTCTCAGCTTGATGCTCTGTGCCTCAAGCAACAGTCAGTGCAGACCAAGCAGCACTCAAAAACCCTTGGATTTATACTTTCTGAACAACAACGATGAGTCAAGCTCTGTGAAGGCTCAGAAACCAGTTTATACCGGCTACTAATTAGCTAGCTACGGCTGCTCTCAGAGAGCTTGTTTAAGCCTGGAAGAAACTTAACTTAGCTCTTAGCTTAAACAGTCATTTTAGCTAATTGCTAAATATAAACAAAAACTAGACTGTGGAGGAAGATTAGCCCTTAAAATCCCTCACTCACCAAACTCCCAGCTTGACATTCTGTGCCTCAAGCAGCACCCAGAATTAAAACAGCGAGGAGACTGCATTTGGGCAGCAGCTGTTGGTAGTGATTCAGCCGTTGCCATTGACACCTCCTCTGGACCTATCTTGTCTTTTTCTTTACTTGCCTCACAACGACTCCATTTTTAGCCTTGCACCATCATTCCCTGGTTAAGGATATGAACCTTTTATTTATTCATGGGACATGGGCATCACTGGCAAGTCCAGCATTTGTCACCTGTCCCTTGAACGAGTGGCTCGCTCGGCCATTTCAGAGGGGCAGTTAAGAGTCAACCACATGACTGTGGGTCTGGAGTCACATGTAGGCCAGACCGGGTAAGGACGGCAGATTTCCTTCTCTAATGGACGTTAGTGAACCAGATGGGTTTTTACGACAATTGATGATGGTTGTCATGGTCACCATTAATAAGACTAGCTTTCAATTCCAGATTTTATTAACTGAATTTAAATTCCACCAGCTGCCGTGGTGGGATTTGAACCACCTGGAGCATTAGCCTGGGCCTCTGGATTACTAGTCCAGTGACATCACCACTGCATCACTATCTCCCCTCAAAATTCTGCTCCCATTTACAGGACTAAGGCAGGCAGATGGAGTTAAGAGACAGACCAGACGGAACAGGCTCAAGGGGCTGAATGGCCTCCCCCCTGTTCCTACTGAATCCCTTTTCCCCTCCACACCACATCACAGACCTTCCAGATTATTCTTTCCTCCCCTCCCCTCTGTACTTTTTTCAGAGATTTAACGCTCATTCATTAGCAAAATCCTGCAGATGCTGGAAACACGAAATAAAAACAGAAAACGTTGCCCCCGTTTTTACCCCCAGCGCTGAAAGTGGCCGGATATAAACGTTGTTGCCCCTGTTTGTCCATGAACAAAATATCGCAAAAACTAAACGGGCGGATTTCATTGCAACTTGGTACACAGATAGGGTGTGGCCCAAAGAAGAACTGATTAGTTTTTGGCAAAGATCCGGATTTGGATTCTGGAATTTTTTTTTAATTATTAAAAGGATCCATTAAAAAAATTCTCAATTCTCCCAGTGTTAAGAATGTTGTGGGTTGCCTGATTTTGAATGTTGTTGACTGTTTTAGAACGTCACAAGATTGTCTCAGCCGCTGCGGTGCAGTCTGTCACAGCTGTCGGAAGGTGGGCAGAGTTTTCAGAGCAGGTTGTTGGAGGTGGATTGGCCTGAAGCCGCCTCAGCGAGTTGGAAGCTCTTGATAAAAAGATTTTTTTTTTCTCTCAGCTTTGTAGTTACAGAGAACCAGCTGGGCAGGGGGAAAAGCGCCCCATCAGCCCTCTCAGGTGGAGGCGAAAGATCCCACAGCCGCTAGCCGAAGAGCAGGGGAGTTGTGCAGGGTTTTAATTCCACGTAACAGGGTGAACATAAGAAATAGTAGCAGGGGAAAGCCTCAGGGAAGAGTTAGGTAATTGTAATAATGAGCTAACACAGCGTGGCGGAAGGATGCTCATTATTACAACTGAGTACGCTCTTCACTTATGTTATCTTTCGCTTGGCTGGTTTTGCTCTCCTTTCCCTTCCCCGTTTTTGCTTTCAGACGGCAGGTGTCGATCATTCTGCCATTCACACCTCCTCTAGACATCAGCTGTTTCTTTACTCGTCCCTCTGGCCTTGCTCTTTTGTCATTCCATCTCGCCCGTCTTTCCCTCCCATCGCGAACCTTCCCTTTCGCTCCTTTTCCCTTCCACTTGCCTTAAACCCGTGAGATTTCTAACCCACCTCAGACCCACCCACCCCTGCCAGCGCCACACCCCCCACCCCTCAACCCACCATCCTCCCAGGCTCGGCGCTCTTACCCGGTTGTAGGAACGTGCGTCCCGGTAATACAGGACTTTCAGGCAGCGCTCAACCAGCTGACGCGCCTCGTCTTTCGTGATCAGTGCCTGCCTTTCAGCGACCTCCCTCATCAGGGGCTGCGGAGACGGAAAAGGGAGAAGTCAGTCGGGAGCCGTGGCGGGGGGGGGGGGAGAGAACGGGAAAACAAGGAAGCTCGTGCGCGGGCGGTGGACTTACCTGCGCCAGGTAGGCCCCGAAGCCAGTCGCCACCGTCGAAGCCTCGTAGGCGACGCCGAGCTTGTCCACGTAACCTAGGAAACTGTTAAGAGGCAACCGGTGAGTTTGAAGCCAAAAAAAAAATCTCTCACGCTCTGGCCGGGTTTGACCGCGCGGCTGACCGACTCCGCTCCGTCACGGACACACGCACGCGTGTGTGGGTGATCAATCGATCCCTGCGACCCATCTCTCACTCTGCACCGGGTACCCTGGCACTCGGACCTGTGCACCCGGGAGGGCCAAGGGGGTTGGATTTGGTGGGAAAGAGCGCTGCTCAAACCCCCCCCACCCCCAAGCAGGAAGTCCCAAAATGAAATTGTTGTGAAAATTGCAACAGCAGAGGGTGCATCTGCCCTCTCAGGCGGATGTAAAAGATCCCACGGCCGCTACTGGAAGAGGAGGAGCAGTGGGAGGGGGGTAATTCTCCCCAGTGTCTTGGGGCCCAATGTTTATCCTTCAGCCGCTATCACGAAGAAAAAGAAGATTATCCGGTCAATGCTGTTTGTGGGAGCTTGCTGTTCATAAATTGGCTGCTCCGTTTCCTACACAACAATACTTCAAAAGCACTTCATTGGTGGTAGCATTAAATCCAGGTTTAAGGCACATAACTGTGCCTGGTGCCGACATGAGAGTTAATATTGCAGGGTGTCAACCTTGGCTCAGTGGGTCGCGCTCTCTCTCTCGCCTCGGAGTCAGAAGGTCGTTGGGTTCGAGGCCCCCACTCTAGAGACTCGAGCGCCATAATCCAGGCCGGCACTCCCTGGTGCCGGTCCCCAAGGAGTGCTGCACTGTCAGAGGCGCCGTCTTTCAGGATAAGACGTTCAATCCCCGCCTGCCCTTTCAGGTGGATGTGAAAGATCCCTACGGCTGCTAATGGTGGGGGGGAGGAACAGACCACTTGGCCCGTCTACCCTGCTCCGCCATTCACGACGATCCTGGCCAATCTACTGCCTCAACCCCACTTGTTCCGCACATCCCTCGATTCCCTCAGGGAGGAGAAAAAAAATCTGCCTGTCCCAGCCTTAAATGTACTCAACAATGGAGCATCCACAACCCTCTGGGGTTTATAATTCCAAAGATTCAACTGGTCAGTGTGTGAATCTTTGGAATTCTCTACCCCAGAGGGATGTGGATGCTCCATTGTTGAGTACATTTAAGGCTGGGACAGGCAGATTTTTGGTCTCTCAGGGAATTAAGGGAGACGGGGAGTGGGGACAGTGGAGTTGAGGCAGAAGGTCAGCCATGACTGCACTGAACGGCAGGAGCAGGCTCGAGGTGTTAATTGGATCCCAAGCCAGCTGAAGTGTGAAACTAGACACAAGCCCTTTCCTCGATAGTAGGTTTATTGACAGAATGCAGCATTACTTAGGTCTGCCCTAATATCTACTGACCCCCTACAGTCCCAGCAGGGTCTCTTTATACTCTTTTCAGCATCAATTAACTAATAAACAAAATTTTTTAAAAAAGAGTTAACCACCCCCTTCGAAGGGGACTATAACTAAAACAAAATTATTAAAATTAAAATGTCGTGATGGGGAGTGATAACGCACTCCAGCCACTGTGGTGCCCACTAGTCGCAGAGGGCCTCAAGCATGCACAGTGGACACTACTTACTCCCTCTCCAAGGGCACCTGGGCACGGATGTAACCGTGGAAGTGGGCAGGCACTCGGGCTGAATGACCCCCCCTCAACCTGCTCACCACTCTTTCTTTTTCACTCTTTTGGAGTAGACCAATTGAACAAATTAATAGCCCTTTACTTTCTGCTCCAGATGTTTTTCAATCATTCAACGCCCTTCACCTGTGTATACTCAAGCTCGAGAAGACAGGCGTGGTCTACTTCTGCTCCTATCTCTCATGTTCTGACGTGTTAGCAGAGTCACAATGAGGAGGCGGTGGCATAGTGGTATTGTCACTGGACTGGTAATCCAGGGACCCGGGGTAATGCTCTGGAAACTGGAATTAGGTCTAATGATGACCACGAAACCATTGCTGATCGTCGTAAAAAATCCATCTAGTTCACTAACGCCCCTTTAGGGTCCACATGTGGTTGACTCTTAAATGCCCCCTGAACAAGGGCAATTGTCCACATCCCATGAACGAATAATAAGATTATGTGCGGGCAGTGCAAGCGAGGTGGACAGGGAGGGTAGCAACAAAGCAGATGGATCTCCAGTGCACGTTACCACCAGATTATTAGATTTAATCTCACAGTTTTGACCGTAAAGCCAGGGCACGTTGCGAGTGTTTGCAGCTGCGTGCACGTCCTCAACTTACCTCTCGCCGTTGTTCATCCCGCCGATGATAACGGTGTTCCACAGAGGGTTCATCTTACATCTCCTGTAACAGAGAGGGAAAGGCTTGAGCCATGCCAGGTTCACAGTGCTTGATCAGCAGGTAGGGTTGCCCAGTGCCCCCTCGAGGCGACTTGATCTCGGGCACTAGCTAACCTTTCAACAAGCGAACAACATCACATCTGACATGTCTGCCAACAGCAACTTGCATTTATATAGCACCTTCAAACATTGTAAAACAGGTGCTTCACAGGAGTATTATCAGGGAAAAATTTGACCCCGCGCTACATAAGGAGATATTAGGGACAGGTGAGCGAGAGCGCGCAGCGGGAGGGAGAGCAGCAGGAGGGAGAGTGAGAGAGAGGCGGGAGGGAGAGAGAGAGACAGGCAGGAGAGAGAGAGGGGCTAGAGAGAGCGGTCACATAGATAGATAGAGAGGAGTGTAGGAGTTGAAGGAGGTTACAGAGAAGGGGAGTGGTGTAGGGGTTGGAGGAGGTTACAGAGATAGGGAGGGGTGTAGGGGCTGGAAGGGATTACAGAGATAGGGAGGGATGTAGGGGCTGGAGGAGGTTACAGAGATAGGGAGGGGTGTAGGAGCTGGAGGAGGTTACAGAGATAGGGAGGGGGTTGTAGGGGCTGCAGGAGGTTACAGAGATAGGGAGGGGTGTAGGGGCTGGAGGAGGTTACAGAGATAGGGAGAGGTGTAGGAGCTGGAGGAGGTTACAGAGATAGGGAGGGGTGTAGGGGCTGGAGGAGGTTACAGAGATAGGGAGGGGTGTAGGGGCTGGAGGAGGTTACAGAGATAGGGAGGGGTGTAGGGGATGCCGGAGGTTACAGAGATAGGGAGGTGGTTGTGGGGGCTGGAGGAGGTTACAGAGAAAGGAAGGGGTGTAGGGGCTGGAGGAGGTTACAGAGAAAGGGAGGGGTGTAGGGGCTGGAGGAGGTTACAGAGAAAGGGAGGGGTGTAGGGACTGGAGGAGGTTACAGAGAAAGGGAGGGGGTGCAAGGGCCATGGAAGGGATTTGAAAACCAGGATGAGAAATTTAAAATCAAAGCATTGCTGGACCAGGAGCTAACGTAGGTCAGTGAATGTAGTGTAACGGAGGCACAATCCCATGATTCAGCTGTTAGGATATTGCACTAGACGAGGCTGGGCCTGGATGTGAGGCCCCCATGGTGCACTTGCCTGCCAACACTCACCTGTTGTACATGACTCTGGTCAGCCAGGAATGGATCGCTTTTGGACTGTAGCTGTGACCATCTCCAAGTAGTTCTTCATCAATCCTAGGGACAAACGTAGGAAATTACACCAGATCCCCAGCACAAAAACAGGTCATTCGGCCCCTCTGCTCCGTGCTGGTGTTTCTGCTCCACACGAGCCTCCTCCCACTCCCTCTTCATCTCCCCCCCAACACCATATCCTTCTATTCCTTTCTCCCTCGTGTGTTTATCCAGCTTCCCCCCATTTCAACCCATCTCCGCGATTCACCTTGACCACTCCCCGTGGGTGCGAGTCCCACATTCTCCCCACTCCCCGTGGCAGCGAGTCCCACATTCTCCCCGCTCCCCGTGGGAGCGAGTCCCACATTCCCCCCGCTCCCCGTGGGAGCGAGTCCCACATTTTGGGAGCGAGTCCCACATTCCCCCCCGGTCCCCGTGGGAGCGAGTCCCACATTCTCCCCGCGGGAGCGACTCCCACATTCTCCCCGCTCCCCATGGGAGCGAGTCCCACATTCTGCTCGCATCCCACATTCTCCCCGCTCCCCGTGGGAGCGAGTCCCACATTCTCCCCGCTCCCCGTGGGAGCGAGTCCCATATTCTCCCCACTCACTTGTAAATGTGTTAAAAAGGATGCCCTGTGCAACCGATGAGCATTATCAAATAACTTGGAACAGAAAACACACATGCAGGCAGACACAGGCACACACACACACAGGGACACATACACGGGCACACAATGTGAAGTCACAGAATCTCCAAGGACTGAAATCAGATCCTGGTCTAACCACATATTGAGGCTGATGGCATCAATAATATCAAACCATCACAACCTCAATTTTTGATCAGAATGTTTATTGACACCACAACGTTCGGCTAAGAAGTTTGTGGTAAGGGTGAGACTTGACCACAAACAGTCCAATTCACATCACGCAGTCTACTCATGCAGCTAAAGTCTATTTAAACAGCGCACTACAGCTGTCTACAGAGTCTATTTAAACAGCGCACTACAGCTGCCTACAGAGTCTATTTAAACAGTGCACTACAGCTGCCTACAGAGTCTATTTAAACAGCGCACTACAGCTGCCTACAGAGTCTATTTAAACAGTGCACTACAGCTGTCTACAGAGTCTATTTAAACAGCGCACTACAGCTGTCTACAGAGTCTATTTAAACAGCGCACTACAGCTGTCTACAGAGTCTATTTAAACAGTGCACTACAGCTGTCTACAGAGTCTATTTAAACAGCGCACTACAGCTGCCTACAGAGTCTATTTAAACAGCGCACTACAGCTGCCTACAGAGTCTATTTAAACAGTGCACCACAGCTGTCTACAGAGTCTATTTAAACAGTGCACCACAGCTGTCTACAGAGTCTATTTAAACAGCGCACTACAGCTGTCTACAGTCTATTTAAACATTGCACCACAGCTGTCTACAGAGCCTATTTAAACAGTGTACCACAGCTGTCTAGAGTCTATTTAAACAGCGCACTACAGCTGCCTACAGAGTCTATTTAAACAGTGCACCACAGCTGCCTACAGAGTCTATTTAAACAGTGCACCACAGCTGTCCAGAGTCTATTTAAACAGTGCACCACAGCTGTCCAGAGTCTATTTAAACAGTGCACCACAGCTGTCTACAGTCTATTTAAACAGTGCACCACAGTTGTCTAGAGTCTATTTAAACAGCGCACTACAGCTGTCTACAGAGTCTATTTAAACAGTGCACCACAGCTGTCCAGAGTCTATTTAAACAGTGCACCACAGCTGTCCAGAGTCTATTTAAACAGTGCACCACAGCTGTCCAGAGTCTATTTAAACAGCGCACCACAGCTGTCTACAGAGTCTATTTAAACAGTGCACCACAGCTGTCTACAGAGTCTATTTAAACAATGCACCACAGCTGTCCACAGAGTCTATTTAAACAGTGCACCACAGCTGTCCACAAAGACTATTTAAACAGCATGCTACAGCAAACAGCCTAGAGTCTGTTTAAACAATGCACTACAACAGTCTACAGAGTCTATTTAAATAGTGCACTACAGCAAACAATCTACATAGTCTATTTTAAAAATAAGAGTCTCTTAAGAATTATGGCAAACAGAACTCATGCCCAAAACAACAGCAAGTCCCCCTGAGGACAAAGCAAGGTGATTTCTTCGCAAAATGCAGTGAGTGGAGGTCAGTTACAATCTTTGTTCTGGCTGGGAATAGTGGCGTTTCTACTATAAGCAGCCGTGTTTTATCGGCAGGTCTGTACTGCAGCAGAATAAGCTTTTGACCAATCAAGGACTCACTAATACCCAACGGTATCAAACTGGAGGCTGACTGTACCAATACCGTCGTGCTGGTCACTCACATCATCTGCTCGATGGCATGTTTGAGGTACTGGTAATCTGCGTAGTCGCCCGATGCTCCCAGTATTGTGCTGTTGTTCACCTTCATCAGCCTGGATATGTTACGGAACCTGGCCATCGACCCATAAGAGCCCAGCATGTCAGCGGCAAGGATGACCCCACCATCGAACTTCGCCCCCAGCACCGAGGTACCTGTCACCATCGGACTCCTGCAAAATCAAAGAAAAGGACGGATGCCTTAAGGACGCAGTGACAGCGGGAGGCCATTCAGCCCTTCGCACCAGTTCTGTCATCCAGCTACATCAAGGCTGAACTGTATCTGAACACCATCTGCCCACCTTGGTTCTGTAACACGTAATCCCCTCAACCCAACAAAAATCTATCCATCGCGGTTTTGACATTTCCAATTCACCACCCTCGACAGCTTTTTGTGGGGGAGGGAGTTCCATATTCCCACTCCCCCCTGTGTGTGCATGTGTGAAGTGCTTCCTGACATCACCCCTGAATGGCCTGGCTCCCATTTTAAGGTTCTGCTCCCCCTTGCTCCGGACTGTCTCCCCCTCTGACCCCCACCAGAGGAAATAGTTTCTCTCTATCGACCCGATCGAATCCTTGAATCATCTTAAACCCCTCGATTCGATCACCCCTTCATCTCCCACCCTCGAGGGAATACAAGCTGAGTCTGTGTGTGACCTGTCCTCGGAGTTTAACCCTTTCAGCCCCGGGATCGTTCTGATAAATACTGAAGAAAACCAGATAATTTGCATTTATATAGTTCCATATTCATGTCCTCAGGTACTCCCAAAATTCAGTCCATTCAAATGTCAACAATCCCTATAGATTTCTTCTGTTTTAAGCAGCTGGCTTTTTTTAGTGCACGGTACTTATAAATTTTTTTATGCTTGGCCGCATAAGTGTAGTGTCCTAAAGAGGGCAACTTGTGTTAATTATTAATTAACACTGTCCCACATAATGAGACAAATTGTCCCAGATCATCTGCTTTTCTTTTAGTGATGTTGGTTGAGGGATAAATATTGATCCCAAGAAGAATTACAACCCCACCCCCACCCCCAGAGTGTTCCAATAGCAGCCATGGGATCTCCTACATCCACCTGAGGGGGCAGAGGGGCCTTTGGTTTAAAGTCTCATCCTGAAACACAGCAGCTCTGGCTGCAGCACTCCCTCAGTACCCACCCTCCGACAGCGCGGCGCTCCCTCAGTACCCACCCTCCGACAGCGCGGCGCTCCCTCAGTACCCACCCTCCGACAGCGCGGCGCTCCCTCAGTACCCACCCTCCGACAGCGCGGCGCTCCCTCAGTACCCACCCTCCGACAGCGCGGCGCTCCCTCAGTACCCACCCTCCGACAGCGCGGCGCTCCCTCAGTACCCACCCTCCGACAGCGCGGCGCTCCCTCAGTACCCACCCTCCGACAGCGCGGCGCTCCCTCAGTACCCACCCTCCGACAGCGCGGCGCTCCCTCAGTACCCACCCTCCGACAGCGCGGCGCTCCCTCAGTACCCACCCTCCGACAGCGCGGCGATCCCTCAGTACCCACCCTCCGACAGCGCGGCGCTCCCTCAGCACTTACCCCCACGACAGTGCGGCGCTCCCTCAGTACCCACCCTCCTACAGTGCGGCGCTCCCTCAGTACCCACCCTCCGACAGCGCGGCGCTCCCTCAGTACCCACCCTCCGACAGCGCGGCGCTCCCTCAGTACCCACCCTCCGACAGCGCGGCGCTCCCTCAGTACCGACCCTCCGACAGCGCGGCGCTCCCTCAGTACCCACCCTCCGACAGCGCGGCGCTCCCTCAGTACCCACCCTACTACAGCGCGGCGCTCCCTCAGTACCCACCCTCCGACAGCGCGGCGCTCCCTCAGTACCCACCCTCCTACAGCGTGGCGCTCCCTCAGTACCCACCCTCCTACAGCGCGGCGCTCCCTCAGTACCCACCCTCCTACAGCGCGGCGCTCCCTCAGTACCCACCCTCCTACAGCGCGGCGCTCCCTCAGTACCCACCCTCCTACAGCGCGGCGCTCCCTCAGTACCCACCCTCCTACAGCGCGGCGCTCCCTCAGTACCCACCCTCCTACAGCGCGGCGCTCCCTCGGTACCCACCCTCCGACAGCGCGGCGCTCCCTCGGTACCGACCCTCTGACAGTGCGGCACTCCCTCGGTACTGACCCTGTCCAACAGTGCAGTGCGCCCTCAGTACTGACCCTCCGACAGCGCAGCGCTCCCTTGGTACTGGGGGATAGTGCGGGAAGGTGGTGTTGAGGTGAAACATCAGCCCCAGTCTTATTGAATGGCAGAGCTGAATGGCCTACTCCTATTTATATCTGAAGTGTTTCTATCACTGACAGCACCACCTAATGTCCTCAACCAACCCTGAACAGTACTCTACCGACAGGGATGATTTAGTTCATTGTGGATAATCCCCTCACAAATCAATAGAGATTACAGTCTAACTGATAACTCCTACACCCGGGACAGTGCACAAGCCCAGTTATCTCCCATTTGACAATCACTGGACCTTCAACTCAGTGTGAAGTAAGTTGTGGGTTCATGTCCAGCTCTCGATAATCTAATCAGGCATTCAGCATTGGGAGAGCGCTGCACTGTCGGGAGGATAAGGAGTTAACCCAAGCTGCAGTCTGCCTGTTCAAACAGCCGGACAAGATATCCCGGCGCTGTTTGAGAACAAGGTTCTCTCCTGGTGTCCCAGGCAACATTCCTCTGTCTCCCTCGCTCTCTCGAGCAATAACCAGGGTATATGTTGCAGTCAGCTATTGCACACCCAGCAGGTTATGCTACCTGTGAAGGCACCGTGTGTGGGGGGACGTCAGAGGTAAGGCCATAAGACGCAGGAGTAGGCCATTCGGCCCATCGAGTCTGCTCCGCCATTCAATGAGATCATGGCTAATCTGATAATCTTCAACTCCACTTTCCTGCCTTTTCATCATAACCCTTGATTCCCTCACTGATTAAAAATCTGTCCATCTCAGCCTTGAGTATACTTAACGACCCGCCCTCTGTGGTAAAGAATTCCACAGATTCACGACCCTCAGAGAAGAAATTCCTCCTCATCTTGGTCTTAAAGAGACGACCCCTCACTCTGAAATTATGCCCTCTGGTCCTAGACTCTCCCACAAGCTCTCAGCATCTACCCTGTCAAACCCCCTAAGAATATTATATGTTTCAATAAGGTTGTCTCCTGTACTCCAGATTGGTGCTATTGAACTGTTTTATCTCACCCTTAAAATCCATGTTTTGTGTGTCTTATGTGAGTGTGTGTGTGCGCGCGTACAGGGGTTTAAGAAGGGGTAGAGTTTAAGTTATTGAATTAGAAATTAGCAGTTCATATTTCTGTCTTTTGCCACTTGTTAAAGACAATTTGTTCATTAAACAGTTATTTACTGATTAAGTTTGCAAACCTGGTGCTCGTATTCTGTTAAGCTAAACAGTTGGGTAGAATTGGGGCAATCTGGTCAGACTTTTTACCTTTGTCGTTGCTCGGGGAGCAGTGGGGCTGATATTACAGCGCACTATCCCCAGTGAGTCGTGACACCCTCGAGTCCTTTCTAACCCTTCCAATCACTTTCATCTACCGCCCTGGTTATTGACCTCTCTGCCGAGGGCAATAGGACCTCCCTATCCACTCTATCTAGGCCCCTCACACCTCAATTCAATCTCCCCTCAGCCTCCTCCGTCCCACAAGAACCAACTCCAGCCCTGTCCAATCCTTCTTCGTTGCTAAAAATTTCCCAGCCCCAGCAACCTCCCCGTAAATCTCCTCTGCGCTCTCCCATGTGCGATCACACCTCTCCGGTGATGCCGTTAATCCGGAATAAAAAGCCAGTATCGGGTATTAGTGGTCGCAAAGCTAACCTGACTGTCACAAAAAAAACCTACCTGGTCCCTCTGGGGAAAAGAAAACTGCCGTCCTTACCCGTTCCCCACACACAGTGTATGTGAAACTCCAGACCCACAGCAATGGGTTAGCAAAAGAGGTGGGGATTTGAAGGAAAGACGCTCAGTCGTGTCGGAGAGGGCTGTTCACCACCACCTCTTCAAGCAGCCACACCACATATTCTGGCGACTCCTCCACCCCTGCTCCACCCACCGCCCCACCTGCACACGCCCTCCCCACTCCACCCCCACACCTCATCTCCCCGCAAACCCCCACTACTCCCAACCCCCGCCTGCCATAACACACACCCCCAACACCCACCACCTCATCCACTGTCCCCCCAACCCCCACCACTTCGTCCACTGTCCCCTCCCAACCCCCACCACTTCGTCCACTGTCCCCTCACCAACCCCCACCACTTCGTCCACTGTCCCCCCCAACCCCCACCACTTCATCCACTGTTCCCCCCAACCCCCACCACTTCATCCACTGTCCCCTCCCAACCCCCACCACTTCATCCACTGTCCCCCCCAACCCCCACCACTTCATCCACTGTTCCCCCCAACCCCCTCCACTTCATCCACTGTCCCCTCCCAACCCCCACCACCTCATCCATTGTCCCCCCAACCCCCACCACTTCATCCACTGTCCCCTCCCAACCTCAACCCCCCTCTCCAATTCCAACATCCCCATCTTACCACCACCACCACCTCCTCACCCCCCAATACCACCACTCCCACCTCACCCCGCCAACCCCTACCCGCCTCACCAGCTCCCCATAGCAAATGAATAATGCGATGCCCCACGTGGCCGAATAGCCAGGAACCCTAAACACACCCCACCCCCCTCAACAAAAGTAAATAAAGTTGACGGTTTTAATAGGAGGAGGAGGAATGACCACCCACCACCACCTTTTAACCCCCTCCACCGTGATTAAAGAGGTGGGGAGAGGAAAGGGGCTAATTTTACCCTCTCAAAGTGAAAGGGTGACTCAGCAGAAAGAGCTGGATTTACTGTGTGTGTGTGTGTGTGTGTGTTTTTGCGGAGTGGTTGTACTCACAGGGTGTGTGTGGCCGGGCCCAGGTTGGAGCCGGGCACCGTGTAGAACCGGCCAGGCTCAGGCCCCTCGGCCCACATCCCGCTCCTCATCGCAGCCGCCGCCATTTTAGTGCCGGCAACCCACTGGACTGTACCATTCACACTTATCCCTCCCCCTTCACCGACACAGAGAGAGGGGGGGTTCACCACAACACCGCTCGACATAAACCCCCTCCAACCCGCACCTCAACCCCTCCTCACTCACAATACCAGAGCATTAACTTTGTTAATCATCGATTCACCCATCTCTGTCCCAGCCATCAGGCTTCAACTAACTTTTACACTTTTTATTCCTTTAGATTCCCCCCTCCCCCCGATTTGGAATGGTATGGCGCCTGTCAATCAAACCCTGGGGTTCCAGACTGCACCACATACAGAGGAGGGGAGTTCATTCCCTACCCTTTAACACGAACCGCCTCAAACCCTCACCTCATCCCCTTTCCTCTCCCATAGCACCCGACTAATCCCTAGATTTACCATCATTTCACCCATCTCTGTCCTTGCCAGCGGGCCTCTGCCGGCTTTTAAACCTTTCACTGGTTTTGTTTCCTCCGTCCTCCATTTGGAATGGAATGGGCCCCATCAATCAAACCCCTGGGACGGTCTCGACCGCACCACTCATAGGGAGAGGGGGTTTCACTCCCTACCACACCCCAAACCCACCTCAAACCTTCACCTTCAACAGCCTCAACCCCAACACGCACAGAGTTCACATGCAAATCATAATTCAACCCATCTCCGTCCTTGCCAGCACACCTCGGCTGACTTTAACACATTTTATTCATTTTGTATTCCTTCATTTGGAATGGTATGTCCCTGTCAATCAAACCCTGGGGCTCTGGACCACACCACGCACAGAGAGAAGGGGGTTCACTCCAACGCCACTCAACACAATCCTACCTCCAACTCTCACCTCAGCCCCCTTTTCCCAACACCCGCATATTATATCCAGTTAAATTATCATTTAACTCATCTCTGACCCAGCCAGGACGCATTTGCTGAGCTGAGGTTTACACTTTTTATTCATTTTATAGCCCCTCATTCGGAATGGTATCTCCCTTGTCAATCAGACCCTGGCATCCCAGACAGCACCACACAAAGAGGGGAGGTTCGCCTCCAACCCACTCAACATAAATAACCTCAAACTGCACCTTCAACGTTCCCTCACCCCCAACTCCAGCAGTTTCATCTATTTTTATCAGTACCTAAGCCACTGTTGGCCCTCTCAGGAGGGGCTTTCTCACTGTGTCAACCAATTATTCAATGCTTCCCCCCCTCCATTTGTAATGCATGGTACTCTCCCAGTCAATCAAACCCGGAGGGGGTTCCGGACCGCACCACCCAGAGAGAGAGGGGTATCCTATCGTCCACACATCACATTTGCACCCCAACAGTGCAAATAAAAAACACCTCCTTTATCTCAACTTTAATATTAAAGCATATTTCAATCATCCACCCTCTTGGATTATTATTCTGTTGGCATTCGGGCTTCTTTTCCTCCATTTGAGTCTGTTACCCCCCCCCAAAAAAACCAGCCCCAGTGGGTGTTCCCTCTTCATGCTCTTGGAACACTCCTTTCTTTGAGTTGAGCTTGGGCTCCTGGCTCCCCCTCGAGAGTATGTGATGCGGTCCGCCAGTCCATTCTCTAACCTGGCAGTCCAGAATGTGCCATTGTCAGAAAAGGGGAAGCCTTCCCCCCCCCACTGACTCTGCAGATACCTGAGGACAGGCGAATTAAGGGCAGGAGTGGGCCACTCGGCCCCTCTAGCCTGTTCAACCATTCAATAAGGTCATGGCTGATCTGGCTGTGGTCTTAACTCCGCTCTCCCCCCATAACCCTGCCTAATCAACCTTGAATAGACTTAGTGACTCACAAAGTTCCAAAGACTCATGACCCTCTGAAAGAAGAAGTTACTCCTCGTCTCCGTCTTAAATGGGAGAATCCCTCATCTTGAAACCGTGTCCCCATCGTTTTAGGCTCCCCCAGGAGGTGGGGGGGAAACATCCTCTCAGCATCCGCCCTGTCAAGTCCCCTCAGGATCTGATATGTTTCAGTAAGGTCGCCTCTCGTTCTTCTAAACTCCCAACGGGCACTGGTCCAACCTACTCAACCTCTCCTCATAAGACAAACCCCCCTTGGTCCCAGGAATCAGCTGAGTGAACCTTCTCCGAACTGTTTCCAATGCCAGTGTATCCCCCCCCTGTCTGATGTCCTTGCATGTGACTCTAGACCCACAGCAATGTGAACAAATGCTGGCCCAGCCATTGATGCCCACATCCCCTGAACACATTAAAAAGGAGACCAAAACTATGCACAGTCTAGGTGCAATCTCACCAACGCCCTGTACAGTTGTAGCAAGACTTCTCTACTTTTATACTCCATCTCCCCACCTCGCAATAAAGACCAACACTCCATTTGTCTTCCTAATTACTTGCTGCACCTGCATGCTGATTTTATTTGTGATTCATGCACCAGGACACCCAGATCCCTCTGTACCACAGCGTTCTGCTGTCTCTCTCTCTCCACTTAAATGATAATCTGCTTTTCTGTTCTCCCTGCCAGAGTGGACAACTTCACATTTTCTCACGTTACATTCCATCTGCCAAATGTTTTCCCACTCACTTAATGTAACTATATCTCTTTGCAGGCTCTTTGAATCCTCCTCACAACTTGCTCCCCTACCTATCTTTGCATCATCAGCGAATTTAATTACAATACAGTCAATCCCTTTGTCAGTAATAGGGATTTATTACTGGCCCCAGAACTGATTCCTGTGGCACAGAAAATGACCCATTTATGCCGACGCTTTATTTCCTGTAGGCTAGCCAATTCTCTATCCAAGATAATTGTGGGAGAATAAAATACATATACAGGATAACAAAGGGTTAAGTGGTTAAAATATATAATGGAATATTACAACAAAGTGTCCTTGTAACTAGGCCCATCCGTTTTCTCACTAGCACATAAAATAATAGACTAGTCGCACTATGAGCTACCTTCCCAGACTAATGGGCGCCAGATGGGTTCTGCAAGTGTCAGATGTGGTTGTAAACGAAAAGAACTATTGTGTGCATGCCAAAAGATATGTACTTTTGTGCTATAACTATGTGTGTACTCTGATGCTTCCTCAGAGTGTCGGCTAGCTCCATTGTATGCTGCTGGGCTCTCCGTGATATCACGATTTAATAAAGGCTTCCGAGACAAACCTCCTGGGTCTGAGTGTTCACTCCGTTTTCCGCGACAATAATATATCATCCCCAACGCCATGAGCTCTTATCTTGTGCAGTAATCTTTTGTGTGGCACCTCACCAAATACCTTTTGGAAATCCAAATACACCACATCTACTGGTTCCCCTTTATCTACCTTGCTTGTTAATTCCTCAACGAACTCTAATAAATTTGTCAAACGTGATTTCCCTTTCACAAAACCATGTTGACTCTGCCTGATTGTATGATGATTTTCTATATGTCCTGCTATTACCTCCTTAATAATGGGTTTCAGCATTTTCCCAATGACAGATGATAGACTAACTGGCCTGTGGTTCCCTGCTTTCTGTCTCCCTCCTTTCTTGAATAGAGGTGTTCTTTTTGTGGTTTTCCAATCCACTGGGCGCTTTCTAGAACCTAGGACATTTTGGACGATTACAACCAATGCATCCACTATCTCCGCAACCACTTCCTCTAAGACCCTAGGGTGCAGGCCATCAGGTCCAGGGAGACTTGTCAGCCTTTAGTCCCATTAGTTTTCCTACTACTTTTTCCCTAGTGATCGTGATTGTTTTTAAGTTCCTCCCTCCCTTTTGCCTCTTGACTTTCTACTATTCTTGGGATGATTTTTGTGTCTTCTACTGTGTAGACAGATGCAAAATACTAGTTCAAAGTCTCTGCCATTTTCTTGTTTCCCATTATTAATTCCCCAGTCTCACCATCTAAAGGTCCAGTGCTCACTTTAGCTACTCTCTTCCTTTTTATATACTTGAAGAAGTTTTTCACTTCATACTTCTTGCTAGTTTTCTCTCATTCTCCCTCTTTATTATTCTTTTAGTCATCCTTTTCTGGTTTCTGGCCTACCACTAATCTTTGCAGCATCTTTTCCTTCAATTTGATACCATCCTTATTTCCCTTACTTAGCCACAGATGGTGCATCCTTCTCATCGAGTCTTTCTTTCTCAATGGAATATATCTTTGTTGAGAGTTATAAAATATCTCCTTAAATGTCTGCCACTGCGTCTTTATTGTCTTACCTTTTAACCTATTTTCCTAGTCCACTTTAGCTGATGCTGTCTTCTTATCTTTATGATTGCCTTTATTTATATTTGAGGCTCTAGCTTCAGACCCAAACTTCTCACCCTCAAAGTGAATGTGAAATTCCATCACGTTATGATCACTCTTTCCTAGTGGATCCTTTGCTGTGAGGTCATTTATTACATCGATTACACATTAGCAGGTGTAAAATTGCCCATTCCCCTGTATTGCTGTTTTTGGGAGCTTGCTGTACACATTTCTGACCTCACAATAGTAGTCAGGCTTCGAAAAACAAATAAATACTTTGTTGGGCTTTGGGTTATCCTGAGGTGGTGAAAGGCAGACGCCAGAGGAATTGCAAAGTATGTCTTCTTATTAACTTCCAACTGGCCTGTCACCAACTGGCAAAAGGGTGAAGAAACGGAGGTTTAATGCTGAGCAGAGCTTCTAACCTGGGCTGCAAAGAGTTAAAAGGATTGTGTTTTTGGATTGGCTGGTGACGTAGCAAGTCAGCTTCACTTGAATTGTGTACTTTGGTCTGTTGCTTCGCTCTCTCTCTCTCTCTCTCTCTGAGTTTGTATGCATGTTGGCTTGTTTTTTCTGTCTCTCTCTCTCTCTCTCTCACTTGCCAAGGTACTCCCAACCATTTTGTGCCCTCTGTCCTGCCTGTGAAAGCAAGATTCCTTGTGCTGGAAAGTATGGGTAAGGCTCCTGTTTGCTTTTCTTGCCATGCATCGACACTTACTTGCGAGAGGCTGCAAGCAGCCTGCTGTGTTGGGGGCTGCGCAGTAACTCCAGTGTTGTCGTTTCCAACAACTAGCTGGAAAAGTTATAGCCACGGTCGGAATGTCGAGTCCCTGGTGATAAAGGTTCCATCTCCGGCCAGTGGAAGGGTCATTTAAGGGCACCAGCAACGGCGCTTTGGCATTTCTGCAGCGGGGGGTGGGGTGGAGGGTGGTTGGGGGGGTGGTGGTGGGGTGGGTGGTGGGGCGGTGAGGGGATTGGGGATCCCGAATGGTCTCAAAAGCAAATTGGACGGGCTCTTGAGGGAACTAAACTTGCTGGGCTACGGGGTTGGAGTGGGGGGGTGGGGGGAGAAATGGGACTGACCGAGGTGGGGGGGTGGGTCGCCCGCCAGAGGGGCTAGCATGAACTCGAGGGGCCGAATGGCCTCCTTCCGTGCTGTTAAGACCCTACATTGGAAACGTAGAAACCTTAAGGCGCAGGAGGAGGGCCACTCAGCCCCTTCCGTCCGTGCCGACGGAAAAAAAGAGACGTCCAGCCCAATGGCCCCCTCTCGCTCCACGCGGGTCAACACACCTCAAGCACCTTGACAAAACGTGTTTTTTAAATGCATCTCTCGTCGAGGGGGCAATGGCCCCGGGGGAGTGGGGGTGGTGGAGGGGGGGTGGTGCGGGGGAGTGAAGGAACGAAAGAAGCAGTCCCGGTGGGGAGAGGTGGCCGGGAACCCAGTCCGAGGGGGTGGGTGGGGTGTTAAGAAACCTTCCGAAGGAGGGAAAGGTGGGAGGGTTAGGGAGGGGGTTCCAGAGTCTCACGGAGATAGGGTGGTTTATTATTCCCTCACTCATGCTTTATCTTCGCCAGACGCCTTGCTGACAGAGCGAATCCCCTGTCGCTAACAGCCTCCCTCGTCGATTATCACCACGTCTATTCAGAAAGAAAGGACTTGCATTTCTCAAGCTCCATTTGCCACCCTCAGGATCCTTACCCACCACCCCCCTCCCCAAAGCGCCTCACAGTCAATAGCGCACTTTCTTTTCTCGCAGTGCGTGCACTGTTTTAATCTGGCACACGTGACAGCTGGCTTGCGCACAGCAAGCTCCCACAAACAGCTACGTGCTGATGGCCCACGGCATCTGTTTCTCAAGAGTTGCCGGTTGAGGGAAAGATATTGGCCCCGGGACTGCGGGGAGATCCCCTCCACCTTTCCGCTTCCAATAGCGGCTGGGGGAGCTTTTACACCCGCTTGAGTGGGGCAGACAGGTGTCATCTGAGAGCTGGCACCTCCGACAGTGCGGCCCTCCCTCAGTACTGACCCTCCGACAGTGCGGCGCTCCCTCAGTACTGACCCTCCGACAGTGCGGCGCTCCCTCAGTACTGACCCTCCGACAGTGCAGCGCTCCCTCAGTACTGACCCTCCGACAGTGCCGCACTCCCTCAGCACTGACCCTCCGACCGTGCGGCGCTCCCTCAGTACTGACCCTCGAGAGTGCAGCATCCCCTCAGTACTGACCCTCCGACAGTGCGGCACTCCCTCAGTACCGACCCTCCGACAGTGCGGCACTCCCTCAGTACTGACCCTCCGACAGTGCGGCACTCCCTCAGTACTGACCCTCCGACAGTGCGGCGCTCCCTCAGTACTGACCCTCCGACAGTGCGGCGCTCCCTCAGTACTGACCCTCCGACAGTGCAGCGCTCCCTCAGTACTGACCCTCCGACAGTGCCGCACTCCCTCAGCACTGACCCTCCGACCGTGCGGCGCTCCCTCAGTACTGACCCTCGAGAGTGCAGCATCCCCTCAGTACTGACCCTCCGACAGTGCGGCACTCCCTCAGTACCGACCCTCCGACAGTGCGGCACTCCCTCAGTACTGACCCTCCAACAGTGCGGCACTCCCTCAGTGCTGACCCTCCGACAGTGCAGCACTCCCTCAGTACTGACCCTCCGACAGTGCGGCGCTCCCTCAGTACTGACCCTCCGGCAGTGCGGCGCTCCCTCAGTACTGACCCTCCGGCAGTGCGGCTCTCCCTCAGTACTGACCCTCCGACAGTGCGGCGCTCCCTCAGTACTGACCCTCCGGCAGTGCGGCCCTCCCTCAGTACTGACCCTCCGACAGTGCGGCACTCCCTCAGTACTGACCCTCCGACAGTGCGGCACTCCCTCAGTGCTGACCCTCCGACAGTGCAGCACTCCCTCATTACTGACCCTCCAACAGTGCGGCGCTCCCTCAGTACTGACCCTCTGACAGTGCGTCACCCCCTCAGTACTGACCCTCCAACAGGGTGGCGCTCCCTTAGTACTGACCCTCCGACAGTGCGGCACTCCCTCAGTACTGACCCTCTAACAGGGCGGCGCTCCCTCAGTACTGACCCTCCGACAGTGCGGCGCTCCCTCAGCACTGACCCTCCGACAGTGCGGCGCTCCCTCAGCACTGACCCTCCGACAGTGCGGCGCTCCCTCAGCACGACCCTCCGACAGTGCGGCGCTCCCTCAGCATGACCCTCCGACAGTGCGG
The DNA here is from genome assembly GCF_964194155.1 of Cetorhinus maximus. Lineage (NCBI taxonomy): Eukaryota > Metazoa > Chordata > Chondrichthyes > Lamniformes > Cetorhinidae > Cetorhinus > Cetorhinus maximus. Next base: position 4,436,491 of record NC_135914.1, on the reverse strand, counting down.
CACTCCCTCAGTACTGACCCTCTGACAGTGCGGCACTCCCTCAGTACTGACCCTCCGACAGTGCGGCCCTCCCTCAGTACTGGCAGCGGGAGTGTCGGCTTGGATTAAAGGCTTCAGTTTCTGGAGTGTGGCCTCGAGCCTGGTTGAACTCAGCTGACTCAGAGGTGAGAGAGAGAGAGAGAGAGAGCTGTCGGCTGATGTTGAGCGACAGACGTCGCTGTCTATCACAAAGGGCCCCGTGACACAGTGTATAGTCTGCACTGAACTACTCAGGAATCCATGACTGCATTTTGCCTTGTTCTGTGCCTTATTTCTGGCAGGAAGAACTGCTTTCTCCCTAAGCGCAGACGATGCTGAATTACAACCCACGCTAGACTCCCCCAGGGTTGGGAACAGGCCAACAGGAGGAGGCCATTCAGCCCTTCAAGCCTATCCCACTGTTCAATCAGATTACAGCCGATCTCTATCTTAACTCCATCTTCTCGCCTTGGTTCTGTAACCCCAAATCTCCTTAACCTTCAAAAATCTAACCAACCCAGTTTTGAAATTTTCAACTGATCTGAACACTTTCTTGAGTTCCAGATTCCCACTCCACCCCCTGGGGTGTGAAGTGCTTCCTGACATCGCCCCTGAACGGCCTGGCTCCCATTTTAAGGTTCTGCCCCCCCCTTGTTCTAGACTCTCTCCCACCCCGACCAGAGGGAAATAGTTTCTCTCTATCGACCCGATCGAATCCTTGAATCATCTTAAACCCCCCTCGATCCGATCACCCCTTCATCTCCCACCCTCGAGGGGATACAAGCCAAGTGTGCGTGTGTGTGTGTGTGACCCGCCCTCGGAGTTTAACCCTTTCAGCCCCGGGATGGTTCTGGTCAATCTGCCCTGCTCCTCCCCGCCTCCGAGGGCCAATATGTCCTTCCTGAGGTGCGGGAGAGGGGCCCAGAACTGGACCCGGTTACTCCCCGATGGGGAGGGGGGGTGTCGGAGCAGAGCTTTCCCAAAAACTGAAGCTCCCTCCCCCTTCGCAACCCCCGGTTCCCCTCGGGATTAAGGGCAACGTCCCATCCTTTCGAAATGATTTTTTGGCAGGCTGAACCAGTCCAAGTCTGACGCGTCCCGGAAAGGGCAAGCCGGGATTTAGGGCCGGATATACTTCCGAAGAATGTAAACAAACTGCAAATCGTTGAGGCCAAACCGATGGAAGCAAACATTACTGGAAAGCCCTGCGTCTGGTGTGTCGGACTTTGAGCTTGTGGAGAGCTGCCGTTTAACCATTGCGCTCCCTGGTGCTGGTTATGGGTAGTGCGATTTGGAGCGCGTTGCTGAGAGTCAGGAACCCAGCCGGGGCCTGTGGGATTGGCGCTCGAACCGAGGGGGGGGTACATTGTAGAATGTTAAGCCTGTGTGGGTTTTTTTTTTTAAATTCTTCTTTCACGTGGGTCAGTGCTCGTTGCCCATCCCCAAATGCCCCCTCGAGAAGGTGGGGGTGAGCCGCCATCTTGAACCGCCGCCGCGCCTCGTGCTTTTTTTGTCATGTCCGATCGAGTCGCTTGCCAGACCATTTCCAGAGGGGGGTGGGGGCGGGGGGGGCAGTTAAGAGTCGACCACGTGGGCTGTGGGGGTCTGGAGTCACGTGGAGGGCCAGACCAGGTAAGGACGGCAGATTTCCCCTCTCCCTAAAGGGGGGCATTGGTGAACCAGATGGGGGTTTTTACACCAATCTGGTCGCCTCATTATTAATGCTATTAATTAAATAAAGAGAGCTAGCCTCATTAATTAAATTTATTTAATTAATAGCATTTATTTGCAATCAGGTTTATTAATGATGATTTAATTGATTAATTAACTGCACTTTTTAAATTCCCCCAGTGTGGGATTTGAACTGAGGGAGAGCTACCAGTGAATAGGCCCTCACTGAAGGAGAGCTACCAGAGAATAGCCCCTCACTGAGGGAGAGCTACCAGAGAATAGGCCCTCACTGAGGGAGAGCTACCAGAGAATAGGCCCTCACTGAGGGAGAGCTACCAGAGAATAGGCCCTCACTGAGGGAGAGCTACCAGAGAATAGGCCCTCACTGAGGGAGAGCTACCAGAGAATAGGCCCTCACTGAGGGAGAGCTACCAGAGAATAGGCCCTCACTGAGCGAGAGCTACCAGAGAATAGGCCCTCACTGAGCGAGAGCTACCAGAGAATAGGCCCTCACTGAGCGAGAGCTACCAGAGAATAGGCCCTCACTGAAGGAGAGCTACCAGGGAATAGGCCCTCACTGAGGGAGAGCTACCAGAGAATAGGCCCTCACTGAGGGAGAGCTACCAGAGAATAGGCCCTCACTGAGGGAGAGCTACCAGAGAATAGGCCCTCACTGAGGGAGAGCTACCAGAGAATAGGCCCTCACTGAGGGAGAGCTACCAGAGAATAGGCCCTCACTGAGGGAGAGCTACCAGAGAATAGGCCCTCACTGAGGGAGAGCTACCAGAGAATAGGCCCCCACTGAGGGAGAGCTACCAGAGAATAGGCCCCCACTGAGAGAGAGCTACCAGAGAATAGGCCCTCACTGAGAGAGAGCTACCAGAGAATAGGCCCCCACTGAGGGAGAGCTACCAGAGAATAGGCCCCCACTGAGAGAGAGCTACCAGAGAATAGGCCCCCACTGAGGGAGAGCTACCAGAGAATAGGCCCTCACTGAGGGAGAGCTACCAGAGAATAGGCCCTCACTGAGCGAGAGCTACCAGAGAATAGGCCCTCACTGAGGGAGAGCTACCAGAGAATAGGCCCTCACTGAGCGAGAGCTACCAGAGAATAGGCCCTCACTGAGGGAGAGCTACCAGAGAATAGGCCCTCACTGAGGGAGAGCTACCAGAGAATAGGCCCTCACTGAGTGAGAGCTACCAGAGAATAGGCCCCCACTGAAGGAGAGCTACCAGAGAATAGGCCCTCACTGAGCGAGAGCTACCAGAGAATAGGCCCTCACTGAGGGAGAGCTACCAGAGAATAGGCCCCCACTGAGGGAGAGCTACCAGAGAATAGGCCCTCACTGAGGGAGAGCTACCAGAGAATAGGCCCTCACTGAGGGAGAGCTACCAGAGAATAGGCCCTCACTGAGGGAGAGCTACCAGAGAATAGGCCCCCACTGAGGGAGAGCTACCAGAGAATAGGCCCTCACTGAGGGAGAGCTACCAGAGAATAGGCCCTCACTGAGGGAGAGCTACCAGAGAATAGGCCCCCACTGAGGGAGAGCTACCAGAGAATAGGCCCCCACTGAGGGAGAGCTACCAGAGAATAGGCCCCCACTGAGGGAGAGCTACCAGAGAATAGGCCCTCACTGAGGGAGAGCTACCAGAGAATAGGCCCTCACTGAGGGAGAGCTACCAGAGAATAAGCCCCCACTGAGGGAGAGCTACCAGAGAATAGGCCCCCACTGAGGGAGAGCTACCAGAGAATAGGCCCTCACTGAGGGAGAGCTACCAGAGAATAGGCCCTCACTGAGGGAGAGCTTCCAGAGAATAGGCCCTCACTGAGGGAGAGCTACCAGAGAATAGGCCCCCACTGAGGGAGAGCTTCCAGAGAATCGACTCTTAACTGCCCCCTGAAATGGCCGAGCAAGGCCACTCGGTTCTAGGGGCAATTAGGGATGGGTAACAAGGAATTTTAACACACTGAGGCGTTGCAATACCCTGTGTTTATTCTGCAGCTAAGTGTGGACAGCATGGTCCCGGATTCAGGACTCCACGCGAGGCTATGAAAGGTACGCTGCTTTGCGTGTTGAAAAGAAATGTTTCTCTCGAGTGCCGTTCGCCACCTCAGAACATCCCACATCGCTTCACAGCCAATAAAGTGCTTTCAAAGAGTGCTCACTGTTGTCACGTAGGAAACGGGGCAGCCAATCTGCGCACAGCAAGATCCCACAAACAGCAACGTGATAATGACCCAGGTCATCTGTTCTTTTTTAGTGCTGTTGACTGGTGGATATTGGTATTGGCCCCAGGACATTGGGGAGAACCCCGCCCTGCTCTTCTTAACAATAGTGGCTGTGGGATCTTTCACATTCGCCTGAGGACAGATGGGGGCCTCGATTTAATGTCTCACCCTGAAACACAGCACCCCTGACATTGCGGCACTCCCTCGGTACTGACTCTCCGACAGTGCAGCACTCCCTCAGTACTGACCCTGCGACAGTGCGGCGCTCCCTCAGTACTGACCCTCCGACAGTGCGGCACTCCCTCAGCACTGACTCTCCGACAGTCGGCGCTCCCTCAGCACTGACCCTCCGACACTGCGGCGCTCCCTCAGCACTGACCCTCCGACAGTGCGGCGCTCCCTCAGCACTGACCCTCCGACAGTGCGGCGCTCCCTCAGCACTGACCCTCCGACAGTGCGGCGCTCCCTCAGCACTGACCCTCCGACAGTGCGGCGCTCCCTCAGCACTGACCCTCCGACAGTGCGGCGCTCCCTCAGCACTGACCCTCCGACAGTGCGGCGCTCCCTCAGCACTGACCCTCCGACAGTGCGGCGCTCCCTCAGCACTGACCCTCCGACAGTGCGGCGCTCCCTCAGTACTGACCCTCCGACAGCGCGGCGCTCCCTCAGTACTGACCCTCCGACAGTGCGGCGCTCCCTCAGTACTGACCCTCCGACAGTGCAGCACTCCCTCAGTACTGACCCTCCGACAGTGCGGCAGTCCCTCAGCACCAGGACTGGGATTGTCGGCCATTTTGGGCTCAAGTCTCTGGAATGGGGACTCAAACCCATGACCTTCTGACTCAGAGAGAGAGAGAGAGAGTGTACAAGCCACTGAGCCTCGGCCTGACACCGATATCATTAGGATGGGACAAAGGGGTGACATACAAATGGGTTGCGTTGTTTTCATACACTCAATCTCGCAGCCATAGACCATAAGACCATAAGACATAGGAGCAGAAATTAGGCCATTCGGCCCATCGAGTCTGCTCCGCCATTCAATCATGGCTGATAAGTTTCTCAACCCCATTCTCCCGCCTTCTCCCCGTAACCTTTGACCCCCCTTACCAATCAAGAACCTACCTATCTAGCGTAAGAACGTACAAAGCGGTCCTCTCTCAGTGCCCTCTCTGATGCATACTGAGACCCCAGGGCATGTCCGAATCAGCCTCCGTCCAATTGCCTCAGATGTGAGGGCCCCCACCTTCAACCTGCCTCAGCGCCCCCGGAGCTAGAAAGGAGGCCACAACCCCAAACCTGTTTCCAACAAGGAGCCATGCAACGGTACAGTACAGGAGTAGGCCATTCTGCCCTCCAGTGCCTTCCTATTTGTCCCACTCCCTGGCTCCTGCACCCCCACCACAGTCTGTTGGCATGAAGAGGGGTCAAAGGTTAACTTGGGCAGGGAGATGCAAGCAGTTGGTATCAGAGTGACACCCCGCTTGATATTCGAATGAATTGGCAGTAAAGGAACCTCACACTACATCCGATAAAGAGTCTATCAAATTATCAACCCCGTGCTCGGTCATGAGCAACTTACAAGCCAGGACTGAGAGGCAATAAACTAGCCGGAGAGGCTTGGAGGGTCCTCTCTCTCGAAGGCCGAGGGGTGGGGGGTTGACCTGATCTTCTTCAGTTCACCGCCCAACGGCGGGTCTGACCCACAGTGCCGCGGGCAGCACAAGGTGGCACGGCCCCGAATCTGTCCCCAGCCAGGATTGGGGGGAAATCGAACCCTATCTGATCCACACCGGCCAACCGGCCAATTGAACCAACCGGCGACCCCGCCCCTCCCCCCCCCCACACGCCAAGGAGTCCGAGTTGCCGTGGTAACATGCACTTTTTTACGCACATGTTGTTGTCTGGAGCGATGGATGGTGATGGTGGAGGCTCCAACTTTCTTTCCATCACACGGCTGACCAGGAATCTCTCCCGCTCTTGCCGCCCGCCATTGGCGTGTGCTGGAAGGATTCACAGGTTGATGCTCGACCTGTTTGGCCGCGTTAGGAACGCACCTCCCTCGGACATCAAGTCCTGGAGCGGGACTCGAACCCAGAGCTTCCGGCTCGGAGGCAGGGACGCCACCCACCGCACCACAAGAGACCTCCTCGGTGACCTGATCAAAGCCCTTAAAATTCTGGAAGGGTTTCGATAGGGTCGACATAGAGAAGATGTTTGCATTCATGGTGGGGGAGACACCAGAACTAGGGGGTCCATCAATATAAGACAGTCACTGATAAATCCGATGGGGAATTCAGGAGAAACGTCTTTACCCAGAGAGTGGGGAGAATGTGGGACTCGCTCCTGCGGGGAGCGGGGAGAATGTGGGACTCGCTCCCACGGGGAGCGGGGAGAATGTGGGACTCGCTCCCACGGGGAGTGGGGGAGAATGTGGGACTCGTTCCCACGGGGAGTGGGGGAGAATGTGGGACTCGCTCCCACGGGGAGTGGGGGAGAATGTGGGACTCGTTCCCACGGGGAGTGGGGGAGAATGTGGGACTCGCTCCCACGGGGAGCGGGGAGAATGTGGGACTCGCTCCCACAGGGAGCGGGGAGAATGTGGGACTCGCTCCCGTGGGGAGCGGGGAGAATGTGGGACTCGCTCCCGCGGGGAGCGGGGAGAATGTGGGACTCGCTCCCACGGGGAGTGGGGAGAATGTGGGACTCGCTCCCACGGGGAGTGGTCGAGGTGAGTTGCAGAGATGGATTGAAAGGGTGGGGGAAGCTGGATAAACACATGAGAGAGAGAGGAATAGAAGGATATGTTGATGGGGGGAGATGAAGAGGGAGTTGGGAGGAAGTTCCTGTAGAGCAGAAACATCAGCACGGAGCAGAGGGGCCGAGTGGCCAGTTTCATAGCTGGAAATGCTATATAAATCGATGTAAATAACGTGAATCTTTGCCCCAGAGGGCTGTGAAGGCTCAGTCATTGAGTCTTTTTAAGACTGAGATCGATGGATTTCTACATATTGAAAACGTCAAGGGATACGGGGATTAGTGGAGGAAAATGGCGGTGAAGTGGAAGATGAGCCATGATCTCATTGAATGGTGGAGTGGGTTCAAAGGGCTGGATGGCCCTACTCTTGCTCCTATTCCATGATGTTCTGATGACCCTACCTCCAGTGAAGCCAGGTCCCGGTTTTGGTGGCTCCCCACCGCTGGACAGTTGGGAGGTTAGCGGGCCCACTGGGTTGGAGCTCCTCCTGCCTGCCGAAGGAAGGGGGTCTCCCATTCAGGGACGGAAGGGGGTGTGGGGGGGGGGAAGAAAACGGAGGGAGGAGGCTCGTTGCCGTGTTTCACATCGAAATGACCTGTGTCTTGTCTCGTTTGAAAAGGCGCGCGGGAGGAAATCGTCTACGTGCCCTGTATCTACAGGAACACAACGGTCAACAAACCCGACTACCTGGCCACAGTAGATGTCGATCCCAAGTCAGGCACTTACTCCCAGGTACGTTTAGCTCTGGCAGGCACTTGGTGCGGGTGCCCCCCAATGTTACTGGGACGCCAAGGTTTAAATTACAAGGAGAGATGACACAAACTGGGCTTGTATTCCCTGGAATAGTGAAGGTGCAGCGTGGGTAGGGTGGGGGTTGAGGAGCGTTGATTCGATTGCGGCTTTTAGTTCTTTGACCGAGAGGAACTCTTTTAGCCCACTAGTGAGGGGAAGAGTCCAGGGTGAAGGGGGCATAATCTTAAAGTTAGAAGCAGGGAGAGGCCGAAGGAGAAACGTCTTCAACATTGCTGAAGAGAGGGACGCGTTGCCCCAAGTTTTCATTCGGCCAGCGTTTACTGCTTTTTTTTTGCGGGGACAGAGTTCCTCACTTCCCTCCACCCTTTGTGTGGAGAAGTGTTCAAGCAGTCGCTCGGCAGTACAGAACTTGAATCATGCTGAAGAGGAGAGTCAGCTTGCCGAAGTTTCTCGTCTTGCACTCGTCAGGACAAACACAAGAACACCAAATTTCAAAGGATCGCAATGGCTTACACGACAGGGCGAAAAGAATGCTGATTGGCCGGCAAATCGTCTCCGATTGGCCAATTGGAGAAAGCAACAGGGAACTGGGTGCTCCCCGAACTCCCGGGTGACTCAAAAAAGGACACAAAGCTGGAACATATTCCTTTCGATAACAGAGAATGGGTCCCTGCCTATGTCCCTTCCAGCAAATGGCTTCTGCCAAGCCTTGCGCCTTTTTTTGAATTACCCAGGAGCTTGGTGGGGGGGCCTATCATTCCCTGTTACTTACTCCATGGTAACACCTCGGCCAATCAGAGCCAACTTCTCAACCAGTCAGCTCCCCTTTTCTCCTGCTCCTATCCCGACAGCGGGTGTAAAAGATCCCACGTGTATTCTCCCCGGTGTCCTGGGGCCAATATTTATCCCTCAGCTGTGGGATCCTTTACATCCGCCCGCCAAGGGCATCTTTTTGACGTCTGATCCTAAAGATAGCGCTCCCTCAGTACCGGCACCAGGAGCGTGAGCCTAGGTTATGGGGCTCAAGTCTCCGGGACGGGGATTCGAACCCACGACCTTCTGACTCTTGGTTGCCAACCCTCCAGGATTGGCCTGGAGTCTCCAGGGATTGAAGATCGGTTCCACTTGGGTAATGAGTCCTGGCTTTCCAATTGGCGCGGGAAGGCAATGCATCACAAGGATGGATGTGTTGGTCCGGCTAATGGCTGGGAGCGTGGGGGGGCCTAGTCATGCGGAGAAACCTCCGGGAATATGTTGAACCACGGTGGGTGACCCTCTTTGACTCAGAGGCAACCAGAGCGACCCAACTGAGCCAGAGCAGCAAGGAGGGGGCTGAAAATGCAATACCGCCTCTCTGAGACGATCAAAATGACCTCCTCCGGGTGGGAGGCGAGGATAATTTAATCGATTCAATCATGGGGATGGAGGGAGGGCTAGGCCAGCATGTCTTGCCCGCCCCCTAACTGCCCCTTGAAAACACAGCGGGCCCCACCCAATCTCCGGCGGGCGGGGAGACGATCCCCGCCGGAGAAGCGGTCCCTGCCGCCATTTTAACAGGGTGGGTGGGCCAATTCAGGCCCGCCCAGCGTGACGTCCGGCGGGAAGCGCTATGCGCTCCCTGTGCGGGCCGGGAGGTGGGGGAGGGATTCCCCAAAAGCGAGAGTGCGCTCTTTCGCGCACGCGCACGACAGGATGCGCATCTCCCTGAGGCTAAGTGCAGCCTCAGGGAGATCGCTGACACTTTCAAACATATGAAAAATAGAAGAAGATAAATTCCCTAACGTGTCCCCCTCATGTCACACGAGATGGGGCACGTTCATAATTTACCTAATAAGCTTATTAAACTTTTTAAAACCCTGCATGAAACCTCATCCCACCGCTGGATGAGGTTTCGTGTTTTATCTATTCTCCGCCGGGGCTTCTGGCCTGCCCGACAAACCTTAAGGTCGGACGGTCAGGTCCTTTAATTGTATAATCGATCCTGTCAATGGCCTCAATTGACCATTGACAGGTCGGCGGGCGCACAGCTGATTTTACTGCGCCGGCCCCCCTACCCCCGCCTCCCTGACAATTTAAATGGGGCGCGGTGACGGTCGGCATCATCCGGCGTCACTATACGTGTCTGGCGAGCGAGCCCCGCCCCCCCACCCCCAGCTCGCCGACGGCAAAATTCTACCCAGTGTCTCGCTCCGCCATTTCAGAGTCAACCACCTGGGCTGTGGGGCCTGGAGTCATGTGTAGGCCAGACCGGGTAAGGATGGCAGATTTCCCCTCCCCCTAAAAGGGGGGCACGAGCGAACCAGATGGGGTTTTTTTTTTTTAACCACGACAGTTCCACGGTCAGAGCTTTCAGTGAGTTCAAATTCCACCCATCTTCCCCCCCTCCCCCTCCCCCCACCGGTGCCCAGAGCGTGACGATAAAAGCAAAAAGTACCGCGGATGCTGGAAACCTGAAACGGAAACAGAAAATAGCCAGGAAAACTCAGCAGGTCCGAGACCGTCTGCGGAGAGAATAGAAACAAGAGTTTGCATTTCGAGTCCTTATGACTCGCCCTCCTCACCCCCAACAAGGGCCCGTCTGTCCACTTGGGTCATGTTGTTCTTTCCAGAGTGCTTACCCTTGTCCTGCTACTCTCACATTCTGCTTTCTGACCTTCATGCCACCATCAACACCCCTCCTTTGGCCAGTGCCGCTACCGTTAACCCCCGCTTTGTCCATGACGTCTCTGGCAATCTCTCCTTTGCCTCCGTCGATCGCTGGCCTTCTCTCCAGCTTCACCTCAAAACAGGATCGACTTCATGACATTTTTACTTCTCTCAAGCTCTGAAGGAGAGTCATACGGACTCTCTGTTTTTTTTTCACTCTCTCCCTCTCTCTCTCCGCAGATGCTGTTAGACCTGCTGAGTTTTTCCGGCATTTTCTGTTTCTGGTTCCCCAAGGGCATGACCCTGGGTCCTCCGGACGGGCCTAGTCTGGCGACAACACAACTAAGGCACCATCTCTGCAGCTGCAGTGTGACCTCAGGGATTGTGCACCGTAGATCAGTCCTCAGTTCTGCTTTGGGGTTGGGTCTGACGTTTTAAGGTCGCCATGAAATTGTTGTTACCCTCCTATGAGGGAAACAAGATATTTTCCAGGTTTATTTGAAAGCTAACCAGGAAAGCTGAAACCTTAACAAAGACAAAAAATAGCTGGAAAAACTCAGCAGGCCTGACAGCATCTGCGGAGAGGGACACAGTTAACGTTTCGAGTCCGTATGACCCTTCAACAGAACTGAGGAAAATTAGAAGGGAGGTGAAATATAAGCTGGTTTAAGGTGGGGGTGGGACAGGTAGAGCTGGATAGAGGGCCAGTGATAGGTAGAGATAACCAAAAGATGTCACAGACAAAAGGTCAAAGAGGTGTTGAAGGTGGTGATATTAGCTAAGAAATGTGCTAATTAAGGGTAGAAAGCAGGACGAGCAAGGTACAGATAGACCTAGTGGGGGTGGGGTGGGGGGTCTAAATAGCTCTACCTGTCCCACCCACCCCCTCTTAAACCAGCTTGGCTAGCTGCATTGTTCCAGTGAAGCTCAACGCAAACTGGAGGAACAGCACCTCATCTTCCGACTAGGCACTTTACAGCCTTCTGGACTGAATATTGAGTTCAACAATTTTAGATCATGAACTCTCTCCTCCATCCCCACCCCCTTTCCGATTCCCCCCCCTTTTTTCCAATAATTTATATAGATTTTTCTTTTCCCACCTACTTCCATTATTTTTAAATGTATTTCCATCCATTGTTTTATCTCTACCTTTTAGCCTATTTTGATCCCTTCCCCCCACCCACCCCCACTAGGTCTATCTGTACCTTGCTCGTCCTGCTTTCTACCCTTAATTAGCACATTCCTTACATAATATCACCACCTTCAACACCTCTTTGACCTTTTGTCTGTGACATCTTTTGGTTATCTCCACCTATCACTGGCCCTCTATCCAGCTCTACCTGTCCCACCCCCCTTAAACCAGCTTATATTTCACCTGGAAAAACTCAGCAGGTCTGGCAACATCTGCGGAGAGGAGCACAGTTAACGTTTCGAGTCCGTATGACTCTCCAACAGAACACAGAGTCATGCGGACTCGAAACGTTAACTGTGTTCCTCTCCGCAGATGTTGCCAGACCTGCTGAGTTTTTCCGGGTATTTTTGTTTTTGTTTTGGATTTCCAGCATCCGCAGTTTTTTTTTTTGCTTTTAAGCTGAAACCTTAGTCCAGGCAGCGCACAAAGGGCGATATTGTTTTGGAGGTGTTGTTTGCAGGGACCGGCCAGGCGATCTCAGTGGGGCTGGGCTCACCTCGTAGCCTGTAGCAAGCGTGCGATGTTGGCGAGGGGGCCCAGTTCTGTTCTCAATGTTGTCGAAGACTATCCAAGACCCCCCTCCCTGGGAGGGCTGGTGGTCTTGGGTAGGAGGGCCAAGGGAAGCACAGCCAAGGCTTGGGAGTGTCTCGCGGACGGCAGGGAGGGTGGTGGTCAGCTTCAAGGTTGGGGGGCGTGGGCGGGCTGGCTGAGTGGGTGGGCGAACGGCAGGCTGAACACAGAGGCCTGCCAAGTGATATGCTCCGGACGGCAGACCCGGGGGGGTGGGGCAGTAGAGGGGCCATGTCAGGTAAAACAATTCCCCAAGCAGGGTGAAACCTGTCCAGGCCGGCTCGAGGCTGGCCCGGCTTGGAGTTGTAGGAACTGGTTTTATTGCGGATGATGCTGGAGGCGATGGATTAACTCGATGTATCGAGCAGCTCGGGCCTCCCGCTTGTTGAGCTGGTGTCGGTGCTTTTTTAGCTGAGTCCAGTGGGAGCCGTGGCAGGTTTTGTCCCTCTTACTCAGGGCTCAGAGAGGGTCTCAGTGTCAGTACAGGGGCATGGGCCATCGGTCAGTGGGTTCAGAGGTCGGAGAGGCTCAGGAGTGAACTAGGCCCCCCCCCTCTTAGCCTGTCAGGGGGTGCGTTACCCCAGACCACCCCCCTCCCTCAGCCTGTCAGGGGGTGGGTTACCCCAGACCCCCCCACTCCCTCAGCCTGTCAGGGGGTGTGTTACCCCAGACACCCCCTCCCTCAGCCTGTCAGGGGGTGGGTTACCCCAGACCCCCTTCGCTTAGCCTGTCAGGGGGTGGGTTAGGGTTACAATTGTAAAAGAGGTGCAGGAGCAGAGGGACCTTGGGGTATATTGTGGTCTTTTAAAACCAGTAAAATAAACTAATGAACTAATCGGAAGCATCCTAAAGGGGCACGGTAGCAAAAGGCAAAACTTTAACAGGAAACCTAATAAATCAAATGAAAGGGTTCCCAGGGCTGCTGATGCTCTCCAGGCCCGGCGGTGCCCACTGGTCAGGGAAGGCCTCAGGCTCACTGGCAGAAACCGTCTGATCCCTCTCCAGGGGCACCTGGGCACAAGGGTAGCTGCAGAAGAGAGTCAGCGGGGCTGAGTGACCCCCACAACCCCCTCCCCCTCCCAACAATTGCCCCCACCACCGCCCGGGGTCTTTTACTGGCCACCTTGGCCTGGCCCAGGGAGGGGCAGGCTTATGAGTCGGTCCACCCCTCCTGCCCCCACCCAACTCTGACCGCACTGGGTGGCCGACGGTCAGGAGGGTGGGGCCCAAAGTGCCACCAGAACTTGAGGAGCAGGCCCCCTCCCGAAAGCAGCCTCGCGCAACCTATGGACGCCCGGAACACGGACTCCTCAAGGCCGCAGAGTGGCTAGGAGGCCTGGTGGGGGGGGGTCCGTGAACCAGCTTAATCTTCCACTGCGCGGGGCTGCTGCGCGCCACACCCTCCTTGCCGACTCCCCGATGGTAAAGGGGGAGGACCGGTCATCAAGCCCCTATCTGTTCTAATCCCATTTTCCAGCACTTGGCCCGTAGCCCTGTGTGCTATGGCGTTTCAAGTGCTCATCTAAACACTTCTTAATTGTTGTGAGAGTTCCTGCCTCTACCGCCCCCCCTCAGGCAGTGAGTTCCAGATACCCCCACCCTCTGGGTGAAAAAAATCTTTCCTCAAATCCCCTCTAAACCTCCTGCCCCTTACCTTAAATCCGTGCTCCCTGGTTATTGACACCTCCGCTAAGGGGAAAAGTTTCTTCCTATCTACGCCCCTCTTGGTTTTGTACACCTCTCTCAGGTCCCCCCCCTCAGCCTTCTCTGCTCTAAGGAAAACAACCCCAGCCTATCCCGTCTCTCTTTATACGCGATGACTCTATGACTCCCGCATAGAGAGCCCTGTACTGGGCACCGCACTCACCGTCACCAACTCGATGGCCAAAGCCCTGGGCGTATATGTGTGCAAATTGCTGAAGGCGGGTTGAGAAATGGTCAATAAGACGTCCGGAGGCTGGGCTTTATAAATAGAGGCACAGATTACAGAAGCGAGCAGCTTATGGTGAACCTCCATCATGCTCTGGGTCGGCCTCAACTGGTTTTACTGCTTCTGGTTCTTTTGGGAAAGGATGTGAACGCTTCGGAGAGAGGGAGGGTGCAGGAAAGATTCCCGCCAACGGTCCCAGGGGGTGAGAGACTTCTCTAGAATGGAGAAGCTGGGATTGTTCTCCTCGGAGAAGGGGGGAGGCCGAGAGGAGATTTGACGGGGGCGTTGAAAACGGGCGCGGTGGGGGTCTGGACGGAGGAGAGAGGGAGCAACCGTTCCCACTCGCGGCAGGATGGAGAACCGGAGGTGATTGGCGAAAGGAGCGACGGAGACACGAGGAAAACCTTTTCTTTTTTAAAAAAAAAAATGCAGCGAGTGGTTAGGATCTGGAGTGCGCTGACTGAGAGGTGCCGGTGGGGAGGCAGATTCATTTGGGAGGCTAGCTGAAGAAAAAAAAAATTTACGGGGCGGCGGGGAAGAGGAGCCGGGGGGTGTGGGGCGAGCTGAGGCGCTCTTGTGGAGAACCAGCACAGGCACAACGGGCCGAATGGTCCCCTTCTGCGCTGTAACCGTACTGTGACGTCGAGGAAATGGAGTTAAGATACAGATCACATGACCTGGGTAGCCCATGTCCCTTGGAAAAGCAAAGACTAGATCACAAACCAAATCCAATTCTTTCCGAAAGGGAGTGACAGGAAAGCGTAGCTCGTGCTGACGCTCGCCGACATGAACTAACCCGTCGCCAACTCTCCTCAAAGGAGGGAATGTTTTTTTTTCCCAAAAAGGGCCCAAAACAGAGCCTGGGCTGAGATTAGTGAGCTTGGTACAGCCCAGGAGCTGGAGTTGAGGTCTTGAGCCATCCCAGCGATGAGAAACTCCTCCCCCCCCTCGAAGAAAGATCATTCAAACTAATAGCGGGACAAATTATCTTGACGCTTCTCTCCTTGACGGGGAGGATGGGGATTTAATGAAACTTTTAATGCGTCACATCAGACACATTCTGTTGAACACAGACAAGACAAACGATGGTGTTCAAACAGGGGAGATGATGCAGGGGTAATGTCACTGGGCTAGTAACCCAGAGGCCCAGGCGAATGCTCTGGGGTCAGGGTTCAAATCCCCTCATGGCAGCCCGTGGAATTTAAATTCAATTAATAAAACCTGGAATTGAAAACTAGTCTCAGGAAACTATCATGGATTGTCGTAAAAACCCCATCTGGTTCACTAACGTCCTTTTAGGGAAGGAAATCTGCTGTCCTTAACCGGTCTGGCCTACATGGGAAGGCTCTGTCTCTCCCCACGTTCAATGGATCCTTTTACCCACCTCCAATATTCTCCCTCCACCTGGACCCCTCCCTCTGGATTCTTACCTGCTCTTGATCTTTTCATTGAGAACTGTCAGCGTGACATCAGTCGTCTCAATTTCTCTGCTCCTCTCACCCATTCTAACCTGTCTCCTTCTGAACTTGCCGCACTCCGTTCTCTCAGGTCCAACCCCAACATTGTCATCAAACCCGCTGACAAGGGTGGTACTGTTGTTGTCTGGCGCACTGACCTCTACCTCGCGGAGGCTGATCGTCAACTCGCAGACACTTCCTCCTACCTCCCCCTGGACCATGACCTCACCACTGAACATCAAGCCATTGTTTCCAGGACTGTCACTGACCTCGTCTCCCCTGGAGATCTTCCTCCCACAGCTTCCAACCTGATAGTCACCCAACCTCGGACGGCCCGCTTCTACCTCCTACCCAAAATCCACAAACAGGACTGTCCCGGCAGACCGATCGTGTCAGCCTGTTCCTGCCCCACCGAACTCATTTCTTTCTATCTTGACTCCATTCTCTCTCCCCTTGTCCAGTCCCTTCCCACCTACATCCGTGATTCCTCTGACACCTTACATCACATCAACAATTTCCAGTTCCTGGCCCCAACCGCTTCCTCTTCACCATGGATGTCCAATCCCTCTACTCCTCCATCCCCCCACCAGGATGGTCTGAGGGCCCTTAGCTTCTTCCTTGAACAGAGGCCCGAAAAATCCCCATCCACCACTGCTCTCCTCCGTCTGGCTGAACTTGTTCTCACACTGAACAATTTCTCCTTAAACTCCTCTCACTTCCTCCAAATAAAAGGTGTGGCTATGGGTATCCGCATGGGCCCCAGCTATGCCTGTCTCTTTATGGGGTATGTGGAACATTCCTTGTTCCAGTCCTACTCTGGCCCCCTCCCACAACTCTTTCTCCGGTACATCGATGATTACTTCGGTGCTGCTTCATGCTCTCGTCTGGACCTGGAAAAATTTATTAATTTTGCTTCCAATTTCCACCCCTCCATCATTTTCACATGGTCCATCTCTGACACTTCCCTTCCCTTCCTTGACCTCTCTGTCTCAATTTCTGGTGATAGACTGTCCACCAATATCCATTACAAGCCTACCGACTCCCACAGCTACCTCGACTACAGCTCCTCACACCCCGCTTCC
Source organism: Cetorhinus maximus (assembly GCF_964194155.1). Lineage (NCBI taxonomy): Eukaryota > Metazoa > Chordata > Chondrichthyes > Lamniformes > Cetorhinidae > Cetorhinus > Cetorhinus maximus. Next base: position 4,420,188 of record NC_135914.1, on the reverse strand, counting down.
TGTAAGGACTCCATCCCATTCTCTCAGTTCCTTGGCTTCCGTTGCATCTGTTCTGATGATGCTACCTTCAAAAACAGTTCCTCTGACATGTCCTCCTTCTTCCTTAACCGAGGTTTTCCACCCACGGTGGTTGACAGGGCCCTCAACTGTGTCTGGCCCATCTCCCGCGCATCCGCCCTCACGCCTTCTCCTCCATCCCAGAAACATGATAGGGTCCCCCTTGTCCTCACTTATCACCCCACCAGCCTCCGCATTCAAAGGATCATCCTCTGCCATTTCCGCCAACTCCACCATGATGCCACCACCAAACACATCTTCCCTTCACCCCCCCTGGCGGCATTCCGTAGGGATCGTTCCCTCCGGGACACCCTGGTCCACTCCTCCATCACCCCCTACTCCTCAACCCCCATCTATGGCACCTCCTCATGCCCACGCAGAAGATGCAACAACTGCCCCTTCACTTCCTCTCTCCTCACCATCCAAGGGCCCAAACACTCCTTTCAAGTGAAGCAGCATTTCACTGGCATTTCCCCTAACTTAGTCTACTGCATTCATTGCTCCTGATGCGGTTTCCTCTATATTGGAGAGACCAAACGTAAACTGGGCGACCGCTTTGCAGAACACCTGCGGTCTGTCTGCAAGGAAGACCCAAACCTCCCTGTCGCTTGCCATTTTAACACTCCACCCTGCTCTCTTGCCCACATGTCTGTCCTTGGCTTGCTGCATTGTTCCAGTGAAGCCCAACGCAAACTGGAGGAACAGCACCTCATCTTCCGACTAGGCACTTTACAGCCTTCCGGACTGAATATTGAATTCAACAACTTTAGATCTTGAACTCCCTCCTCCATTCCCACCCCCTTTCCGTTTCTTCCCCCTTCCTTTTGTTTTTTCCAATAATTTATATAGATTTTTCTTTTCCCACCTATTTCCATTATTTTTAAATCTATACCTGTAATGCCCTGTCAGTCTTTCCACCCCACCCCCACTAGAGCTGTACCTTGAGTGTCCTGCCATCCATTCTTAATTAGCACATTCGTTTAGATAATATCACCACCTTCAACACCTCTTTGTTCCTTTATCTGTGACAACTTTTGATTATCTGCTCCTATCACTGCTTGCTTGTCCCCACAACCACACCCCACCCCCACTTCTCTCCCCCCACCTCCCCCCCCACCTTAAACCAGCTTATATTTCACCCCTCTCCTAATATTACTCAGTTCTGCTGAAGGGTCATGAGGACTCGAAACGTCAACTCTTTCCTTCTCCGCCGATGCTGCCAGACCTGCTGAGTTTTTCCAGGTAATTCTGTTTTTGTTCTGTCTCTCAGTTGTGTACTGAAGTGTGACATGCCCTTGAACAAGTGTCTGTTCCCCACACAATGAGTGTTGGCAAGCTATTGAATCACAGATTGATTCTTTTTTTAAATTCATTTATGGGACATGAGAGTTGCTGGGCTGGTCCAGCGTTTATTGCCCATCCCTAATTGCCCCTTGAGAAGGTGGTGGGTGAGCTGCCTTCTTGAACCGCTGCAGTCCCTGTGGTGTAGGTACACCCACGGTGCTGCTAGGGAGGGAGTTCCAGGATTTTGACCCAGCGACAGTGAAGAAACGGCTGATATATTTCCAAGTCAGGATGGTGAGTGGCTCGGAGGGGAACTTGCAGGTGGTGGTGTTCCCATGTGTCTGCTGCCCTTGACCTTCTAGATGGTAGAGGTCGTGGGTTTGGAAGGTGCTGTCTAAGGAGCCTTGGTGAGTTGCTGCAGTGCATCTTGTAGATGGTAAACAAACTGCTGCCACTGTGCGTCGGTGGTGGAGGGAGTGAATCTTTGTGGATAGGGTGCCAATACCTGTCCTGGGAGTGTTTGATGGGGACAGTGTAGAGGGAGCTTTACTCTGTATCTAACCCCGTGCTGTACCTGCCCTGGGAGTGTTTGATGGGGACGGTGTAGAGGGAGTTTTACTCTGTATCTAACCCCGTGCTGTACCTGTCCTGGGAGTGTTTGATGGGGACGGTGTAGAGGGAGCTTTACTCTGTATCTGACACCGTGCTGTACCTGTCCTGGGAGTGTTTGATGGGGACGGTGTAGAGGGAGCTTTACTCTGTATCTAACCCCGTGCTGTACCTGTCCTGGGAGTGTTTGATGGGGAAGGTGTAGAGGGAGCTTTACTCTGTATCTAACCCCGTGCTGTACCTGTCCTGGGAGTGTTTGATGGGACACTGGTACAGAGAGCAAATAAAAAGAGGGAAACTGTTCCGTTCTCAACACAATCTCAATAGCCACAGACACAAAATGACCTCCGATGCTCTTTGCTGTCAGGCAACAACTGCCACCTGCATTAATATAGCACCGTAAATTGCTTCACAGGTTCAACATTTGACCCTGAGCCACATAAGAAGCTATTAGGCACATGTGACCAAAAGCTCGGTCACAGAGGTTGGTTCTAAGGAGCCTCTTAAAGGAGGGGAGAGAGACAGAGAGAGAGAGAGAGAGGGAGAGACAGAGAGAGAGAGTGAGAGACAGAGAGAGAGAGAGACAGAGAGAGAGACAGAGAGAGAGAGAGAGAGAGAGAGTGAGAGACAGAGAGAGAGAGAGACAGAGAGAAAGAGACAGAGAGAGAGGGAGAGAGAGAGAGAGAGAGGGAGAGGCGGAGAGGTTTAGGGAGGGAATTCCTGAGCTCAGGGTCCCCAGGCAGCTGAAGGCATGGCCGCCGATGGTGGAGCGATGGGAATTGGGGGATGGGTGAGAGGCCAGAATTGAGGGAGCGCGGAGGCTGCAGGCCCAGGTAGGGAAGAGGAGGGGTTTAAACAGGAGGTTGAAGCCTTGAAAATGAGACCCTGTGATTCACCCCAAACTATCGCCTTCCTCGAAGGTTATTCATCGCCTCTCAATGCCCAACCTCAAGGATGAGCTCCACCATTCCGGGTGGAACGCTTGCAGCAGTTGCCATGGAGACGCATCCAAAAAGCGCAACCGTCTGATTCTGCCTTCCCTGATCTCGTCCAGGATCTACGTGGTCGATGTTGGGACGGATCCCCGAGCTCCCAGGATGTTTAAGGTGACCGCTTCCACTTGTACACCTCGACGGCACTTACTCTCGCGGCACTGCACCCAATGTTCCATCGCATTCAGGGGGCCATGGGCCTCAAAGCCTGTGAAAGAGTTTGTTAGGGTCGACGGAGAGATGTTGTTTCTGATCGTCATCCGATTGTCAGAACATAGGGGCCATCGATCAATATCAAACAGTCACCAATAAACCCGATGGGGAATTCAGGAGAAACTCCTTTACCCAGAGAGTGGGGAGAATGTGGGACTCGCTCCCACGGGGAGTGGGGAGAATGTGGGACTCACTCCCACGGGGAGCGGGGAGAATGTGGGACTCGCTCCCATGGAGAGCGGGGACAATGTGGGACTCACTCCCACGGGGAGCGGGGAGAATGTGGGACTCGCTCCCACAGGGAGTGGGGAGAATGTGGGACTCGCTCCCACGGGGAGCGGGGAGAATGTGGGACTCGCTCCCACGGGGAGCGGGGAGAATGTGGGACTCGCTCCCACGGGGAGCAGGGAGAATGTGGGACTCGCTCCCACGGGGAGCGGGGAGAATGTGGGACTCGCTCCCACGGGGAGTGGGGAGAATGTGGGACTCGCTCCCACGGGGAGCGGGGAGAATGTGGGACTCGCTCCCACGGGGAGTGGTCGAGGTGAATCGCAGAGATGGATTGAAGGCGGGGGGAAGCTGGATAAACACACGAGGGAGAAAGGAATAGAAGGATATGCTGATGGGGGGAGATGAAGAGGGGGTGGGAGGAGCCTGGTGTGGAGCAGAAACACCAGCACGGAGCAGAGGGGCTGAGTGGCCTGTTTCTGTGCTGTAAATACTTGTGATGAAGGTGCTATATGATCAACCTAATTCAGGCCTGGGGCTCTCTTAGTTTCAGGAGGACAATAAGCTTTTGCCGAGAGGACAGGATAGATTTTACCAGCAAAATGAATTCTGTTTTATACAGTTCTGAACAACAACAACAGATTGCATTTATTTAGCACCTTTAACATATGTGGTATGGAGAGGGGGGAAGAGAGAGAGAGATGGAGAGAGAGAGATGGAGAAAGAGAGAGAGGGAGAGAGAGAGAGAGAGAGAGAGAGAGAGGGGTGGAGAGGTTTAGGGAGGGAATTCCAGAGCTCAGGGTCCCCCCCAGGCAGCTGAAGGCACGGCCGCCAATGGTTGAGCGATGGGAATCGGGGGGATGGGCAAGAGGCTGGAATTGGAGGAGTGCAGGGATCTCTGAGGGTTGTAGGGGCTGGAGGAGGTTACAGAGATAGGGAGAGGTGTAGGGACTAGAGGAGGTTACAGAGATAGGGAGGAGAATAGGGGCTGGAGGAGGTTACAGAGATAGGGAGGGGTGTAGGGGCTGGAGGAGGTTACAGAGATAGGGAGGGGTGTAGGGGCTGGAGGAGGTTACAGAGATAGGGAGGGGTGGAGACTAGAGGAGGTTACAGAGATAGGGAAGGGTGTAGGGGCTGGAGGAGGTTACATAGATAGGGAAGGGTGTAGGGGCTGGAGGAGGTTACAGAGATAGGGAGGGGTGTAGGGGCTGGAGGAGGTTACAGAGATAAGGAGGGGTGTTGGGGCTGGAGGAGGTTACAGAGATAGGTAGGGGTGTAGGGGCTGGAGGAGGTTACAGAGATAGGGAGGGGTGTAGGGGCTGGAGGAGGTTACATAGATAGGGAAGGGTGTAGGGGCTGGAGGAGGTTACAGAGATAGGGAGGGGTGTAGGGGCTGGAGGAGGTTACAGAGATAGGGAGAGGTGGAGGGACTAGAGGAGGTTACAGTGATAGGGAGGGGTGTAGGGGCTGGAGGAGGTTACAGAGATAGGGAGGGGTGTAGGGGCTGGAGGAGGTTACAGAGATAGGGAGGGGTGGAGACTAGAGGAGGTTACAGAGATAGGGAAGGGTGTAGGGGCTGGAGGAGGTTACATAGATAGGGAAGGGTGTAGGGGCTGGAGGAGGTTACAGAGATAGGGAGGGGTGTAGGGGCTGGAGGAGGTTACAGAGATAAGGAGGGGTGTTGGGGCTGGAGGAGGTTACAGAGATAGGTAGGGGTGTAGGGGCTGGAGGAGGTTACAGAGATAGGGAGGGGTGTAGGGGCTGGAGGAGGTTACATAGATAGGGAAGGGTGTAGGGGCTGGAGGAGGTTACAGAGATAGGGAGGGGTGTAGGGGCTGGAGGAGGTTACAGAGATAGGGAGAGGTGGAGGGACTAGAGGAGGTTACAGTGATAGGGAGGGGTGTAGGGGCTGGAGGAGGTTACAGAGATAGGGAGGGGTGTAGGGGCTGGAGGAGGTTACAGAGATAGGGAGGGGTGGAGACTAGAGGAGGTTACAGAGATAGGGAAGGGTGTAGGGGCTGGAGGAGGTTACATAGATAGGGAAGGGTGTAGGGGCTGGAGGAGGTTACAGAGATAGGGAGGGGTGTAGGGGCTGGAGGAGGTTACAGAGATAAGGAGGGGTGTTGGGGCTGGAGGAGGTTACAGAGATAGGTAGGGGTGTAGGGGCTGGAGGAGGTTACAGAGATAGGGAGGGGTGTAGGGGCTGGAGGAGTTTACAGAGATAGGGAGGGGGTTGTGGGGACTGGAGGAGTTTACAGAGAAAGGGAGGGGGTTGTGGGGACTGGAGGAGGTTACAGAGATAGGGAGGGGTGTAGGGGCTGGAGGAGGTTACAGAGATAGGGAGGAGTGTAGGGGCTGGAGGAGGTTACAGAGATAGGGAGGGCGGCAAGGCTATGGAGGGATTGGAAAACAACGATGAGGACTCTGAAATGGAGCTGTTTACCGGATGAGGGGCCAGTGTAGTTCAGCGAGCACAGGAGTGGGGGGGGGGTGTTGCGTGAACGGGACTCGGTGTGAGTTAGGACACGGGGGCAGCGGAGGCATGGGGAATGAGCTGAAGTTTATGGAGGGTGGGATGTTGAGGGCCAGGCAGAGGAGTGCATTGCAATTGTTGAGTCTGGAAGTAATGAAGGTGCGGATGAGGCTCAGAGCAGGAGATGATCTGAGGAGGTGGCGTTTCTATGACAAGACCCCGAGGTTCAGCCTGGGACAGGTGCCAGGGAGAGGGATTGAGTCGGAGGGGAGAAGGCAGGTTTCACTTTATAAAATGAGCCAATCGTTGACAGGTACAACACAGAATCTCACTGCTGTATGGTCGGGGGGCGGGGGGAGTTTTCCCTGCGATGCAGTTGCTGTGTTTGCCCACGTCACACTCATTGTACTTCACTATAATGTTCCTGAGGCATGGTTAGCACTGTGGAAATAAATAATCAGCCCAGCGAGTTAATATCCCACCCTTTGCAGGTCGTGGAGCCAATTGACATGTTCTGGAAGTGTAACGTGGCAAATCCCCACACCACACACTGCCTGGCCAATGGGGAGGTGATGATCAGTACAATTGGGGATCCCTCTGGGAACGGCAAAGGTAAGGTGAATCCAGTCCCTCATGTCCCCTCCCCTCACCAACCCCCCCACCCCCAGTCGTGGATGTCATGTGATGGGTGGGGAGGGGGTTCTACCGCATCAGCCCATGGGCTCAGCGTGTTGCTGGGAGGGGGCTGCCCCTCTTGAGCCTGTTACACAGGAACTGGAGGAGGCCATTCAGCCCCTCTTGAGCCTGTTACACAGGAACTGGAGGAGGCCATTCAGCCCCTCTTGAGCCTGTTACACAGGAACTGGAGGAGGCCATTCAGCCCCTCTTGAGCCTGTTACACAGGAACAGGAGGAGGCCATTCAGCCCCTCTTGAGCCTGTTACGCAGGAACTGGAGGAGGCCATTCAGCCCCTCTTGAGCCTGTTACACAGGAACAGGAGGAGGCCATTCAGCCCCTCTTGAGCCTGTTACACAGGAACTGGAGGAGGCCATTCAGCCCCTCTTGAGCCTGTTACACAGGAACAGGAAGAGGCCATTCAGCCCCTCTTGAGCCTGTTACGCAGGAACTGGAGGAGGCCATTCAGCCCCTCTTGAGCCTGTTGCACAGGAGCTGGGGGAGGCCATTCAGCCCCTCTTGGGCCTGTTACACAGGAACAGAGGGAGGCCATTCAGCCCCTCTTGAGCCTGTTACACAGGAACAGGAGGAGGCCATTCAGCCCCTCTTGAGCCTGTTACACAGGAACAGGAGGAGGCCATTCAGCCCCTCTTGAGCCTGTTACACAGGAACAGGAGGAGGCCATTCAGCCCCTCTTGAGCCTGTTACACAGGAACAGGAGGAGGCCATTCAGCCCCTCTTGAGCCTGTTACACAGGAACTGGAGGAGGCTATTCAGCCCCTCTTGAGCCTGTTACACAGGAACTGGAGGAGGCCATTCAGCCCCTCTTGAGCCTGTTACATGGGAACAGTAGGAGGCCATTCAGCCCTCTCAAGTCTGTTACATGGGAACTGGAGGAGGCCATTCAGCCCCTCACGGGTCTGTTACAAGGGCACAGGGGGAGGCCAATCAGCTCCTCTTGAGCCTGTTACAGAGGAACTGGATAACGCCATTCAGCCCCTCTTGAGCTTGTTACATGGGAATAGGAGCAGGCCACTCAGCCTCTCAGAAGCCTGTTACAAGAGAACAGGAGGGGGCCATTCATCCGCTCTTGAGCCAGTTTCACAGGAACAAGTGGAGGCCATTCAGCCCCCTTAAGCCTGTCCCACTATTGAATTAGATCATGGACTGATATCAATCTTAACTCCATCTACTCGCCTTGGTTTCATGACCCTTAATCTCCTTACCCAACAAAAATCTACCCATCTCAGCTTTGACATTTCCAATTGAACTCTATCCCTCCCGCCCCCCTCAGCCTCCACAGCTTTTTTTGGGGGGGGAAGAGTTCCAGATTCCCGCTCCCATGTGTGTGAAGTGCTTCCTGACATCACCCCTGAACGTCCTGGCTCTCATTTTAAGGTTCTTCCCCCTTGTTCTGGTCTCTCCCCTACCCACCCCGACCAGAGGAAATAGTTTCTCTCCATCAACCCGATCGAATCCTTTAATCATCTTAAACCCCCCTCGATTCGATCACCCCTTCATCTTCTATTAATGAGGGGATACAAGCCAAGTATGTGCAATTTTTACACTATGGCAATGGTACTGAACCCCTGAGAGAAGTGAAAATTTAGCCAGTGTAGCCCACTCCAATGAGACCTCTGTAAGCACATGCCTGGATATCATGTGCCAACAACAACTTGTATTTATATAGCACTTTAACAGAGTAAAACGTCCCAAGATGATTTGCAGAAGCTTTATCAGTCAAAATTTGACACTGTGCTACAGAAGGAGAGAGTGACTCGTAGTTCTAGACTATGCAGCCAGGGGAAAACAGCCTCTGGCAAACGCACTGTCAAACCCCTCTAAGAGTTTCAATGAGACTATAGAATGATACAGCACAGAAAGAGACCATTCTGCCCATCGTGTCCGAGCCAGCTCTTTGAAAGAGCTTTCCAATTAGCCCTAACACCGCCCCCCCCCGCTCTTTCCCCGCAAAGCCCTGCAAATTTTTCCCCTTCAAGTATTTACCCGATCCCCCCCTTTTGAAAGTTCCTATTGAATCTGCTTCCACCGCCCTTTCAGGCAGCGCCTTCCAGATCACAACAACTCGCTGTGTGAAAAAAACCATATTCTCCTCATCTCCCCCTCTGGTTCTTTTCCCGATTCTCTTTGAAGAGGAGATGTTACACTCTCCGATCCCGCAACGACCACAGAGACTCAGGCCTCCTTTTAACCGGTCTAATTCAAGCATAAGCAAGGGAGCCGCAATCATTCCTAAGAATAAAGATCCAGCTCCCTGACTGATTACATTTCACTACTTTTGTACTTTTTCTTATCATAACACATTTGGGTACATTTGAATACATCCAATCGGTAACCGACACACCGGTTCCATACTAACTCTGTCCTATTGAGTACATAAACATGTGATTTTGCTAGCTAATTATTCTAAAGGATGTGTACATAATTATATTATCCAATCAGAATTAAAACACGTACGCAAAGACCTTGGTTCTTACAACTCAAGACTGTTTGGGTTTCATTAAAGCTCCCTCTTTGTCCATTGTTCATCTTCCCATATCTAAGCTAAAACCATCTGCCCCTTCCCTGTGTGAGAGGGGAGTACACTTAATCCAATTTATGTCATACTTTTGTCTCCAGTCTGACTCTTAAGGCTGTGCAATGTTCATCTGGTAATCTTCAACTCTTTATATGTTTAGCAGCCATGTCTGCCTGGAGGTTTTAGGGGTTTTTCAGTAAATTCTTACTGTGCTCTCTTTTAGCATTCTTAATTTCCCCCCAACGCCTTCAATCTGTGTCCCTCTGGTTACCGATACCCCCTGCCTGTGGAAACAGTTTCTCCTTATTTACCCTGTCAAAAATCCCTTCATGATTTTGAACGCCTCGATTAAATCTCCCCCTTAACCTTCTCTGCCCTAAGGAGAACAATCCCAGCTTCTCCCAGTCTCTCCACATGAACTGAAGACCCTCATCCCCGGTCCCGTTCTGGGTAAATCTCCCTCCCGCAGCCTCTCCAAGGGCCTCGGCCTCCTTCCTGAAGTGCGGGGCCCGGAATTGGACACGGTACTCCAGCTGAGGCCTGAGGCCTAACCAGAGATTTATAAGAGGGTGTAGCCTAACGTCCGTGCTCTATTCTAACCCTCTGTTTATAAAACATAGGATCCTGCATTCTTTATTTAATAGCTTCTTATCCTGCGGTTGTTAAAGTGCTATGGGAAATAGATTCTGCTCCGAATCCAGTGACTGGTATCAATCTGGTAATCGGGCTCCCTCGCAATCATTTTTCACAACAATTAGATAAACTGGCTGAACAGTAGGTTGGTTTTGTGTTTCATCCTAGAGTTGGCATGTCACAGGCAGAAGTCAACAGAGTAAGGGAGGTAAAGGGCAATCAAGTAGGTAAGCGTTGAGCTTTATAAATCTAAGTAAATCAGCACAACATGAGCCATTGTGGAGCGGCCCAGTTGAAAGAAACTAGCTAACAGGGAAGATTACAATGCGTGCAGAGTGATTCAAGCCTTCCTTCATTCTTCACTCTTAAATGGAGCGAACGTTTCCCGGGAGAAAGTTGACATCTGATAGTGAAAGGCATTCCCCACCCACCCCCCACCCCGCCCCAGCCTCGGTGCTCTCCACCGTTGTCCTGAAGGTGGTTTCCTTCCTTTATGGGGATGTGGGTGTCGCTGGCTGGACCCAGCATTTGTTGCCCATCCCTAACTGCCATAAGACCATAAGACATAGGAGCAGAAATTAGGCCATTCGGCCCATCGAGTCTGCTCTGCCATTCAATCATGGCTGATAAGTTTCTCAACCCCATTCTCCCACCTTCTCCCCGTAACCTTTGATCCCCCTTACCAATCAAGAACCTATCTATCTCGGTCTTAAATACACTCAATGACCTGGCCTCCACAGCCTTCTGTGGCAATGAATTCCATAGATTCACCACTCTCTGGCTAAAGAAGTTTCTCCTCATCTCTGTTCTAAAAGGTCTTCCCTTTACTCTGAGGCTGTGCCCTCGGGTCCTAGTCTCTCCTACTAATGGAAACATCTTCCCCACGTCCACTCTATCCAGGCCTTTCAGTATTCTGTAAGTTTCAATCAGATCCCCCCTCATCCTTCTAAACTCCATTGAGTATAGACCCAGAGTCCTCAAACGTTCCTCATATGTTAAGCCTTTCATTCCTGGAATCATTCTCGTGAACCTCCTCTGGACCCTCTCCAGGGCCAGCACATCCTTCCTGAGATGGGGGCCCAAAATTGCTCACAATATTCTAAATGTGGTCTGACCAGAGCCTTATAAAGCCTCAGCAGCACATCCCTGCTTTTATATTCTAGTCCTCTCGAAATAAATGCCAACATTGCATTTGCCTTCCTAACTACCGACTCAACCTGCAAGTTAACCTTAAGAGAATCCTGGACTCGGACTCCCAAGTCCCTTTGCACTCCAGATTTCTGAATTCTCTCCCCATTTAGAAAATAGTCTATGCCTCTATTCTTCCTACCAAAGTGCATGACCTCACACTACCCCACGTTGTATTCCATCTGCCACTTCTTTGCCCATTGTCCTAACCTGTCCAAATCCTTCTGCAGCCTCCCCGCCTCCTCAATACTACCTGTCCCTCCACCTATCTTTGTATCATCTGCAAACTTAGCCAAGATGCCCTCAGTTCCTTCATCTAGATCATTAATGTATAAAGTGGAAAGTTGTGGTCCCAACACTGACCCCTGAGGGGTCACATTGCGCCTGTTTCAGCTAAACAAAATAAGTGATAGCCATTCACTGGTTCATTCCTCAGGGCAATGCCTTGACCAATCAGAGTCAAGCTGCCTGGTTTAAAATTCGTTCTGTTCCCCATCTGGCCTGACCAGTGAGGGTTGGCCCTATCCTCTCCCCATCTGAAGCCCACGTGCACCAGACATTCCAGCCCTGGGATGACAAGAAGGAGGCCATTCGGCCCATCATCCCTGTGCTGGCCCTGCTGTTGCTGAATGGGGGTGCAGAATACAACAACAACTTTTTGTTTACATAGTTAATGTAGTAAAATGTCCCAGGGCGCTTCACAGAAGAGTTGCCAGACAAAATTTGACCACGAGCAGCATAAGGAGATATTAGGGACAGGTGGCCAAAAGCTCTCTGGAAAGTGACATCTGGAAAAGAACATGTCAGCATTTTGACCATTTGATCAGAGCTGAAAAGCCGCAGAGATCTCTTCTAGAGGGTAAAGCGGAGGGCAGGAGAAAGAGGGGTTGACATAGGTGTTGTTGGATGACGGACGTTACAGAGCAGTTGCAGACAAGCCTCACTGGACGTGTGAAGATGGTGCAGGGCAGACGAATGTGGCTTACCATGACAGCAGATGTCCTGGCAGGAGTAGCTACAAGTCGGTTTTAAGAAGCATCTTAGAGGAGAGAGAGTGAGAGAGAGACAGAGAAGTTTACAGAGTGAATTCCAGAGCTTAGGGCCCCCAGGCAGCTGAAGGCACGGCCGCCAATGGATAGCTCTTTCAGAGAGCTGGTAGAGGCATGATGGGCTGAATGGTCTTCTGATCTGTATTACTCTATGATTGACCTCAATCAGAGCCTGTTTCGCACTGCTGGAGAACACCAATTTCACCCCTTCCCTCCCTCAACGATCCGGTTAAATTGTGATGCTTTTAGTAGTCGAATAGGCTACTGGCACTCACTCGTGAAGGACCCATTCCAGAAGAATGCTGTGTTAGAGTTGACCAGTTTCCATTTCCCACGCCAACTCTTCTAGGGCGAGGGTGAGATTCTATTTCCCGTGAGGGCGACTGTGTGGTCCTGGGAGATCCGGTCGATGGGAGCCGGGTTTAACTTGCTCCCAGCACTGTTTGCACCTTCTTCGGCCCATGTTCAAACCTTCGCGCATGCCTTGTTTTACAGGCGGCTTTGTTCTGCTGGACGGCGAGACGTTCGAAGTGAAGGGGAACTGGGAGCAGGATGGACACGCGGCTCCCTTTGGTTACGACTTCTGGTATCAGCCCCGGCACAACGTCATGATCAGCACGGAATGGGGCACGCCTAAGGCCTTGGCTGATGGATTTAAGATAGAGGACGTCAAAGCCGGTGAATAGACAATAACTAACACCCGCTTCTCTCACCTCCTATCCTGTTTCCAGCATGAAAATAGGCCATTCGGCCCCTCTGCTCCATGCTGCACATGAGCCTCCTCCCACCCCCTCTTCATCTCCCCCCATCACCATATCCTTCTATTCCTTTCTCCCTCGTGTGATTATCCAGCTTCCTCCCCTTCAATCCATCTCTGTGATTCACCTCGACCACTCCCCGTGGGAGCGAGTCCCACATTCTCCCCACTCCCCGTGGGAGCGAGTCCCACATTCTCCCCACTCCCCGCGGGAGCGAGTCCCACATTCTCCCCCGCTGCCCGTGGGAGCGAGTCCCACATTCTCCCCACTCCCCCGTGGGAGCGAGTCCCACATTCTCCCCACTCCCCCGTGGGAGCGAGTCCCACATTCTCCCCGCTCCCCGTGGGAGCGAGTCCCACATTCTCCCCACTCCCCGTAGGAGCGAGTCCCACATTCTCCCCACTCCCCGTGGGAGCGAGTCCCACATTCTCCCCGCTCCCCGTGGGAGCGAGTCCCACATTCTCCCCACTCCCCCGTGGGAGCGAGTCCCACATTCTCCCCGCTCCCCGTGGGAGCGAGTCCCACATTCTCCCCGTTCCCCGTGGGAGCGAGTCCCACATTCTCCCCACTCCCTGCGGGAGCGAGTCCCACATTCCCCCCACTCCCCGTGGGAACAAGTCCCACATTCTCCCCACTCTCTGGGTAAAGACGTTTCTCCTGAATTCCCCATCGGGTTTATCAGGGACTGCCTTATATTGATGACCCCACCTAGTTCTGGTCTGTACCCCCCACAAATGGAAACATCTTCTCTACGTCGACCCTATCGAAACCCTTCCAGAATTTTAAAGACCTCGATCAGGTCACCCCCTCAGCCTCCTCTTTTCTAGAGAGAAGAGCCCCGGGCCTGTTCAGCCTTTCCTGATGGTTATAACTTCTCTGTTGTTGTATCACCTCCGTAAATCTTTTTTTAGGCGTCTTCTCTGATGCCTGAACTTAAAGTGCAGTCTGGCCAACATTTCACACGGGTTTAACATAACCTCTCTGTTTCTCAATCCTGTTGCTCGAGAGGTTAGCCCCGGTGTATGGTTAGCTTATTCTATTGGCCTTATTAACCTGCATTTCTCATTTATGAATCTGTGCCCCTTCCTCTTCTTCCCCCATTTTGACTTATTTTCCAAGTACATAAAAGAATAGGAGCAGGAGGCCAATGGGCCCCTTGAACCCGTTCCACCAGTCAATAAGATCATGACTAACCTTCTACCTCAAACTCCCCTTTCCCGCCCATCCCTCGATCCCCTTAGTGTCTGAAGATCTATCCATCTCCACCTTGAATCTACTCAACGACTGAGCGACCGCAGGTCTCTGGGGGTTAGAGAATTCCAAAGATTCACAACCCTTGCGAGTGAAGAAATTCCTCCTCGTCTCAGCCCAAAATGGTCGACCGCTTATCCTGAGGCTGTGGATCCTGCGTTCTAGACTCTCCAACCTAGGGAAACAGCCTCTCAGCATCTACCCTGTCAAATCCTTGAGGAATTTTATGCATTTCAACGAGATCACCCTCTCAGTCATTACAAAATCATAAGAAACAGGAGCAGGAGAAGGCCATTCGGCCCCTCGAGTCTGCTCCCCCATTCGATAAGATCATGGCTGATTGGACTGCGGCCTCAATTCCTCTTTCCTTTCCCCATAACCCTTGACTCCCTTGTCTATCAAAAACCTGTCCAACTTGAATATCAATGACCCGGCCTCCGCTGCTCTCTGGGGAAGAAATCTCCACCGACTCACCATCCCCTGAGGGGAGAAATCCCTCCTCATCTCCTTCTTAAATGGGGGACCCCTTATTTTGAAACTGTGACCCACCCCCTACCTCGTTCTAGATTTCCTCATGAGGGGAAGCATCCTCTCGGCATCCACCCTGTCAAGACCCCTCAGATAAATGTTCCTTCTAAGCAGCGCAGAGCATGGTCCCAAGGGTTATGAGGCATCCCGATTCCCCTGACTAAAATGAATCCATAGCAACATTGAAGTTCATCCGGCCGCATAGATGCCAATGATGTATGTTAGTAACCTATGAAGGTCTTCACAATTTTGCTGGAATTTATTCTATACACAAGGACACTATGGGCACAGCCTCCATGTCTGGGACTGGACCAAGCACACGCGGGTGCAGACGATCGACCTTGGACAGGATGGCTCCATCCCACTGGAGGTCCGCTTCCTCCACGACCCCAGTGCCGCTGAGGGGATGGTCGGCTGTGCCCTAAGCAGCTCCGTCTTCCGCTTCTACAGGACGGAGGTATGTCTGATAGGCGGCGGGTTTCCTGCTGAGGGGGAGGGAAGGGGCAGGTGGACAGGGATGAGGGCGTGTGCCTCTTTTGAGTAATTATTCCGTAATAACCTTTGATGTGGCACCTTATCAAATGCCTTCTGGGAAATCCAAGGACAGTACATCTACAGGTTCCCCTTCATCCATGGCACAAGTTACTCCTTCAAAAAAACTCCAATAAATTGGTTAAACATGATTTCCCTTTCACAAAACCATGTTGACTCTTCCCGATTACCTTGAGTTAAGTGCCCGTTTGAACCAGGGAGGGCAGCTAACAACCTGAGCTCTCTGCTTACGATCCCATGCTCTAATGTTCTTGGACTGCGTCGGAGAGTCTACAAAGCGTTGGGGGCAGTGCAGGGAGTTTGTATCATGTCTGAGCTTACAAGGCCCGGACTCCCGCAGTAAAGATTCCCACAAGTGGTTCCAGGGATGAGGAACCTCAGTTCTGTGGCTAGATTGAAGAGGTTGGGGACTGGTTTCCTTGGAGAATAGAAGGTCGAGGGGAGATTCGATCGAGGTGTTTGTTCAAAGGGGCCCGGAGAGGGTAGAGAGGGAGAAACTGTTCCCACTGGCGGAGCGATGGAGAACGAGGGGGCACCAACTCAAAGGCGTTTGGCGAAAGGAGCAACGGAGGCACGGGGAGAGCCTTTCTCCCACGTTAGGATCCGGAATGCGCTGCCTGAGAGCGTGGGGGGAGGTGAAAGGCAGGGTCAATCGAGGCGTTCCAGAGGGAATGGGGTCACTATCTGAAAAGGAAGGACGTGCAGGGGTACGGTGGGGGGTGGGGGGAAACGCTGGGGAGGCGGGATGAGGGCCAGCGCTGACACAATGGGCTGAACGGCCTCCTTCCGTTCTTTAACCACTCTGTGACTCTGTGAGTTTTGAGCGGCGTTTGGAACCGTGGTGAGATTATAAGGCGGTTCTAGGCTAGGTCGTCGGTGCCAAAGTTCACCTCACATCCTACCGGCACAGGCCAGACGCTTAGTGAAACACTGACAAACTCCACCAAGCATTGGAATGAAAACAGAAAGTGCTGGAAAACCTCAGCTGGACTGGCAACGTCTGGGCTCAGGGGAACGGAGTTCACGTTTCGAGTCCAATATGGCTCAAGGATATCAGTAAGATTGAGAGAGTGCAGAGAAGATTCACTAGGATGTTGCCAGGTCTTAAGGAGTTGAATTACAGGGAAAGATTAAACAGGTTAGGACTTTATTCCTTGGAGCGTAGAAGGATGAGGGGAGATTTGATAGAAGTTTACAAAATTATGAGGGGTATAGACAGAGTAAATGCGAGTAGGCTCTTTCCACTTAGATTAGGAGAGATAAACACGAGAGGACATGGCTTTAGGGTGAAAGGGGAAAGGTTTAGGGGGAACATTAGAGGGAACTTCTTCTCTCAGAGAGTGGTGGGAGTGTGGAACGAGCTACCATCTGACGTGGTAAATGCGGGCTCACTCTTAAGTTTTAAGAATAAATTGGATAGATACATGGATGGGAGGGGTCTGGAGGGTTATGGACTGGGTGCAGGTCAATGGGACTAGCGGAATAATATTTCGGCACAGACTAGAAGGGCCGAATGGCCTGTTTTCTGTGCTGTCGTGTTCTATGGTTCTTCTGGGAAGGGTTTTTATTTCAGATTTCCAGCAGTGTTTTGCTTTCATTTTAATCCAGTTGCGCCGGGTCGATGTGGGGAGGGCTCCAGCCAGGGGCGTGGGGAGTTTCCCTTTTTACCGGAGCTCAAGCTCTTGTGAGACTTTTCCTGAATGTGTCTTCTGCCTCGTTCTGATTCCTCCCACAGAAAGGAGACTGGGCTGCAGAGAAAGTCATTTCTGTCCCCAATAAGAAAGTCGGAGGCTGGATTCTGCCCGAGATGCCAGGTAAATATTAAAGAGGAGCTGCGATCTGCTTCAATCCCACCCCCCCGCCGAGGGTCTGTGTGGATGGGTGATGCTCATGCCCGGCTTGGACCTAAATGCCAATATCGGGCTCTTGAACGCGTTACTTGGTTAGGCCGCATGGACCGGCCGTCCAGGCGTTTGTCCGCGGACGAGACGTTAAACTGAGTCCAACTGCAGACCACCACCCTCCCTCCCCACCGCCCCCAACCCCCACCACCAACCTCTGTCCCCCTTCACCGCCTGCCCTCGTCGGGTGACCCTCCCTTCAGAGGCGAGCTGGTGTAGCCGGGCTGAGTGACACAGCTGCGTATTTTGCTCAGCACCCTTGGCCGGGTCTTCCTGGCCGCAAATCGGCTGCCCCCTTTGCTTTGTGTGTGTGGGGGGGTGGGGGGGGGGGAGACACGTGACACTTCAGCAGCACCTCGACGGCACCTTAGGAAGCCCCGAGGGCGCTATGGGAATGCAGGCTTTCCCATCTTCTGCATTAACCCGGAGGCCGTGGAGTTGGAATCCCTGCGCGGCAATGTAGGAATTTCGAATTCGGTTTGAACAATACCTGGGAGTAAAATGGCGGTGTGAGCAAAAAGCAACCATGGGGCCACGGGAGTACATTCATACGAATATACGGAATAGGGGCAGTAACCCATTCGGCCCCTCGAGCCTGCTCCGCCATTCGATAAGATCATGGCTGATCTGTTTGTATTACTACCACCACATCCCCATCTAACCCCGATAACCTTTCACTCCCTTGCCTAACAAGAATCTATCTGCCTCTGTCTTAATAATATTCAATGACCCCGCCTCCACCATCTTCTGAGGCAGAGTGTTCCAAAGTCACACAACCCTCTGAGAGAAAAAAATTTCTCCTCATCTCTGTCCTAAAAGGGCGACCCCTAATTTTAAAACAGTGCCTCCTAGTTCTGGACTCACCCACAAGAGGAAACATCCTTTCCACGTCCACCTTGTCAAGGCCGTTCAGGATCTTGTAAACTTCAATCAAGTCACCCCTCACTCTTCTAAACTCCAGTGGAAACAAGCCCAGTCTGTCCTTTCCTCATAAGACAACCCACTCATTCCAGGTATCAGTCTAGTAAACCTCCTCTGAACCACCTCCAATGCATTAACATCCTTCATTAAATAAGGAGCCCAAAACTGCACACAGTATTCGAGGTGCGGTCTCACCAATGCCCTGTATAACTGAAGAATAACATCCTTACTTTTATGTTCAATTCCTCTTGCAATAAAGGATAACATTCCATTAGCCTTCTCAATTACTTGCTGTACCTGCATACTAACTTTTTGAGACTCATGCACTAGAACACCCAGATCCCTCTGCACCTCCGAATTCTGCAGTTGGTTCTCCATTTAAGTCAAACTCTGCTTTTTTACTCTTCCTGCCAAAGTGAACAACTTCACATTTTCCCACCTTGTACCCCCTCTGCCAGATCTTTACCCACTCACTCAACCTATCTATACCTGTCTGCAAACTCCTGTCCTTTTCACAACACTGTCCTACCTATCTTTGTGTCATCTGCAAATTTAGCCACCATGTCTTCACTCCCCTCATCTAAGTCATTGATGTAAATTGTAAAAGGTTGACCTGCTGGATTCCGCTCATCACACTCTGCCAATCAGAAAGAGACCCATTTATGCATACTCTCTGCTTCCTGCCAACCAGCCAATCTTCTATCCATGCTAACATGTTACCACTACACTGTGCGTTTTTATTTTCCGTAATAACGGATCTTAAGGAGTTGAGTTACAGGGAAAGATTAAACAGGTTAGGACTTTATTCCTTGGAGCGTAGAAGAATGAGGGGAGATTTGATAGAAGTTTACAAAATTATGAGGGGTATAGACAGAGTAAATGCGAGTAGGCTCTTTCCACTTAGATTAGGAGAGATAAACACGAGAGGACATGGCTTTAGGGTGAAAGGGGAAAGGTTTAGGGGGAACTTCTTCACTCAGAGAGTGGTGAGAGTGTGGAACGAGCTACCATCTGACGTGGTAAATGCGGGCTCACTCTTAAGTTTTAAGAATAAATTGGATAGATACATGGATGGGAGAGGTCTGGAGGGTTATGGACAAGGTACAGGTCAATGGGACTAGCGGAATAATATTTCGGCACAGACTAGAAGGCCCGAATGACCTGTTTTCTGTGCTGTAGTGTTCTATGGTTCTAACCTTTGATGTGGCACCTTATCAAATGCCTTCTGGGAAATCCAAGGACAGTACATCTACAGGTACCCCTTCATCCATGGCACAAGTTACTCCTTCAAAAAGCTCCAATAAATTGGTTAAACATGATTTCCCTTTCACAAAACCATGTTGACTCTTCCCGATTACCTCGAGTTTCTCTAAGTGCCCGGCTATAACCTCCTTAATGATCGATTCTAACACCTTCCCCATGACAGACATCAGGCTAACTGGCCTATAGTTTCCTGCCTCCCTCCCTTCTTGAGTAGAGGGGTTATATTTGCTACTTTCCAGACTGATGGGACCTTTCCAGAATCTAGGGATTTTTGGAAAATTAACATCAACACGTCTACGACCTCATTAGCCACCTCTTCAAAGTTCCTAGGATGAAGCCCATCAGGACCCGGAGACTTGTCAGCCCGCAGCTCCATCAGTTTGCTCAGTGCTGCATCCCCAGTGATTGTAATTTCACCAAGTTCCTCTCTCCCTTCCACTTCCTGATGTACAGCTATTACTGGAATGTTTTTCGTATCCTCTGTCGTGAAGACAGAAGCAAAATATTTGTTCATTTCACCCGCCATTTCCTTATTATCTACTATTAACTCCCCACTGTCGCTCTCTAGAGGACCAACATTCACTTTACTTACTCCTTTCCTTCTTAAATATCTGAAGAAGCTCTTGCGATCTGTTTTGACATTTCTAGCTAGCTTCCTCTCGTGCTCTAATTTCTTTCTCCTGACTAACCTTTTAGTCATTCTCTAACATTCTTTATATTCTGACCAATCATCTGACCTGCCACTCATCCTTGCGCAGTTATATGCTTTTTCCTTAAGTTTGATGCTTTCCTTAACTTCTTCAGTTAAACACGGATGGTGGCTCCTCCCCTTAGAATATTTCTTTATAGAAGGAATATACTTATTCTGAAATGTCCCCTTAAATGTCTCCCACTGCTCCTCTATTGATCTATCCTCTAGCCTAGTATCGCAGTTCACTTCAGCTCTCATGCCCACAAGGTCACCCTTATTTAAGTTTAAAATACTTGTCTTAGACCCACACTTTTCTCTTTCAAACTGGACGTAAAATTCAATCATATTGTGGTCACTGAAAAGCCAGTGGGATCCCTGGTATCCTTCGGGAAAAGAAATCTGCCGCCCTTACCCAGTCTGGCCCGTGTGTGACTCCAGGCCCACTGGAGTGGCAGATTCATAAACGATTTGCATTTATGTAGCGCCTTTAACAGAGTAAAACGTCCCCCAAGGACGTTTTCAGATAGAATTTGACCCCGAGCCACATAGGAAGTTATTAGGGGCAGGTGATCAAATGCTCGGTCAAAGAGGTTGGTTTTTAAGGAACGTCTGAAAGGAGAGAGAGAGAGAGAGGGAGAGAGAGAGAGTGAGAGAGAGAGAAAGAGAGAGAGGGAGTGAGAGAGAGAGAGAAAGAGAGAGGAGAGAGAGAGAGAGAAAGTGGGGGAGAGAGAGAGAGAACGAGAGGGAGAGAGAGAGCGAGAGGGAGAAAGAGAGAGGGAGAGAGAGAGTGAGAGAGAAAGAGGGGGAGAGAGAGAGAGAAAGAGTGGGAGAGAGAGCGAGAGGGAGAAAGAGAGAGAGGGAGAGAGAGAGTGAGAGAGAAAGAGGGGGAGAGAGAGAGAGAGGGGGAGAGAGAGAGAGAGAAAAAAGGGAGAGAAGGGAGAGAGAGAGAGAGAGAGAGGGAGAGAGAGAGAAAGAGGGGGAGAGAGAGAGAGAGAGAGGGGGAGAGAGAGAGAGAGAAAGAAAGAGGGGGAGAGGTTTAGGGAGGGAGGGTAATTCCAGAGCTCAGGGCCCCAGGCAGTTGAAGGCACGGCCGCCAACGGTGGAGCGATGGGAATCGGGGGGGATGCTCCATTTGAAATTAGTGCCGTCAATTCCTTTGGCACTCGGTGGTTGATGTTTATCCCAATCCGTCCGTCCAGGTGGTGGGATCAGTGGAAACAGGGCGTCGGCCGGGACGATTAGCCCGACCCCGGTCCTGCAGGGACCGACTGCGGCCGTCCTTTGGCAGTGCGCGACCCTGTCCATTTTATTATTTCTCTTCCCCCCCCCTCCCTCCGCAGGTCTCATCACCGACATCCTCATCTCCCTGGATGACCGCTTCCTGTACTTCAGTAACTGGCTCCACGGGGACATCCGGCAGTACGATATCACGGACACCCGCAAACCCAAGCTGGTCGGGCAGGTCAGGGCGGCGCTGATCCGGGCGTCCAGTTCGTTGGCGGGGTGGGCGCGATGGGAAGTGGCGCGCGGGCGATCCGAACACTCGTTGGCAGGGGTGGTGGGGCCTTGGTTTTGCTCCGTGTTCTGGTGGGTTACTTGGTGCCTTTCACAGGGTTAATAAGCCCCGATACCCAGGGCCCTCAAACTGCTTGGGCGTCGCGGTGCGTTCTGGATTCTGATGTTCGAAATCCACCTGGTTTACGGCGCGGGGCAGGTAACGCAGGTGGATCAAAGCAGCCTAGGTCGCAGGAGTCATTGTGAGGCAGCTTTGTGGCCTGGGCTATGTGCAGCAGCAGTGGAGTGCCACTTGTAGTCTTCCGCCAGTCTGACTCTGTCCCCTCCCACCGTGTAAGCCTTATCGACAGATTGAATTGACAGAGCGCCCGGTACACATCTCAAGGCGCGTTGTGAGACTAAATCTGACCCCGAGCCACATGAGGAGATATTAGGGGACGGGGTGACCAAAAGCTCAGCCAAACAGGTCGGTTTTTAAGGAGCGTCTTAAAGGAGGAGAGAGAGAGAGAGGCAGGGAGGTTGAGAGAGGGAATTCCAGAGCTCAGGGCCCCCAGGCAGCTGAAGGCACGGCCGCCAACGGTGGAGCGATGGGAATCGGGGGATGCGCAAGAGGCCGGAATTGGAGGAGCGCAGAGATCTCGGAGGGTTGTAGGGGCTGGAGGAGGTTACAGAGATAGGAAGGGGTGCAGGGGCTGGAGGAGGTTACAGAGATAGGGAGGGTTTAAGGGGCTGGAGGAGGTAACAGAGTTAGGGAGGGTTGTAGGGGCTGGAGGAGGTTACAGAGATAGGGAGGGGGTGTAGGGGCTGGAGGAGGTTACAGAGATAGGGAGGGGTGTAGGGGCTGGAGGAGGTAACAGAGATAGGGAGGGTTTAAGGGGCTGGAGGAGGTAACAGAGATAGGGAGGGTTGTAGGGGCTGGGGGAGATTACAGAAATGGGGAGGGTTGTAGTGGCTGGAGGAGGTTACAGAGATAGGGAGGGGTGTAGGGGTTGGAGGAGGTTACAGAGATAGGGAGGGGTGTCGGGATTGGAGGAGGTTACAGAGATAGGGAGGGGTATCAAGGTTGGATGAGGTTACAGAGATAGGGAGGGGTGTAGGGGCTGGAGGAGGTTACAGAGATAGGGAGGGGTGTAGGGGCTGGAGGAGGTTACAGAGATAGGGAGGGGTGTAGGGGCTGGAGGAGGTTACAGAGATAGGGGGTGTAGGGGCTGGAGGAGGTTACAGAGATAGGGAGGGGTGTAGGGGCTGGAGGAGATTACAGAGATAGGGAGGAGTGTAGGGGCTGGAGGAGGTTACAGAGATAGGGAGGGGAGTAGGAGTTGGAGGAGGTTACAGAGATAGGGAGGGGTGTAGGGGCTGGAGTAGGTTATAGAGATAGGGAGGGATGTAGGGGCTGGAGGAGGTTACAGAGATAGGGAGGGGTGTAGGGGCTGGAGGAGGTTACAGAGATAGGGAGGGGTGTAGGGGCTGGAGGAGGTTACAGAGAAAGGGAGGGGTGTAGGGGCTGGAGGAGGTTACAGAGAAAGGGAGGGGTAAGGCGGCAATGGGGGGATTTGGAAACAGAAATGAGAATTAGACATGGAGGTGTTGCTGGACCGAGAGCCAAGGTAGGTCAGCGAGAATAGAGGGTGATGGGTGAAGAGGAGTTGGTACGAGTTAGGAGACAGGGGCAGCAGAGTTTCAGACGAGCTGAAGATTATGGAGGGTGGAAGCTGGGGACCAGGGATGGGAACATTGGAATAGTCGAGCCTAGAAGTAACCAATGTATGGGGAACTAGGCAAGAGGGCTTGAACCTTTTCAGGATAGTTGAATGGTAGCCTCCTCTTTAATCGCTTGAAGAAAATCCGCCTGTTTGTGGATTAACATCTTGCGTTTCCCCCCTAGATTTTTATTGGAGGCTGCTTTGTGAAGGGGGGACCAGTGAAGGTTCTTGAAGACAAGGAAATGAAGAGTCAGCCTGAGCCCCTCGTGGTTAAAGTAAGACTATTCTTCGATTCTGTTCCAATATTCCATCTCCTTTGAATGTGCTTTTATAAACAAAAATCATTTTGGGGATGTGAGCGTTGCCCATCCCTAATTGCCCCTTGGGAAGGTGGTGGGTGAGCTGCCTTCTTCAACTGCTGCAGTCCCTGTGGTGTAGGTACACCGAGGGAGGGAGTTCCAGGATTTTGACCCGGCGACAGTGAAGGAACGGCCGATATATTTCCAAGTCAGGGTGGTGAGTGGCTCGGAGGGGAACTTCCAGGTGGTGGTGTTCCCCGTGTGTCTGCTGCCCTTGTCCTTCTAGATGGTAGAGGTCGTGGGTTTGGAAGGTGCTGTCGAAGGAGCCTTGGTGAGTTCCTGCAGTGCATCTTGTAAATGGTACACACACTGCTGCTACTGTGCGTCGGTGGTGGAGGGAGTGAATGTTTGTGGATGGGGTGCCGATTGAGCGGAGCTGCTTTGTCCTGGATGGTGTTGAGCTTCTTGAGTGTTGTGGGAGCTGGGGTGGGGGGTCGTGGCATTGTCACTGGGCTGGTAATCCAGGGACCTGGGTTCAAACCACGGCAATGGTAGGAAACTTGAATTCGATAGAAACCTGGAATGAAAAGCCTGACGATGACCATGAAACCATTGCCCGATTGTCATAAAAAGCCCATCTGGTTCACTAAGGTCCTTTAGGGGGAAGCGAATCTTCGTTTCACTGCGTCATCCATCGAAGCAATAAAGTACAAATCAAGACTTTGCCATGCCAGTAAAGAGCCTTTTTCACGTTGAAACAGGGGACGAGGATTTGGGGCGGACCACAGATGATCCAGCTGAGCTTGGATGGGAAGCGTCTGTACGTCACCACCTCCCTGTACAGCGGATGGGACAAACAATTCTACCCCGAGATCATCAAGTGAGTCCAGCAGAGCGCTCACGCTGCTTGTCGAGGGCGGCCGGCCCCTTGTGAACCTCGCCAGACTTCCCCATCCAATTTCCCCCTTTCTCGGGATCACAGGATTGTAACCAGCGTAGGCCGGTCACGTCAGTGCTGCATCTCAGGTGGAGCCTGAAGCCACTCCCTGTAACCCTGCACGTTCTCCCTTTCCCGGATAATCATCCAATTCCCTCTCGAAAGCCTCAATTGAACGTGCCTCCCCACCCCAACGCTCTCAGGCGGCGCATTCCACACCCTAACCGCTCGCTGCGCGAGAAAGCTCCTCCTCCTCACGTCTCCAACGCGTCTTTTGCCAATCACCTTAAAAATCTGTGGTGCCTCTCGTTCTCGATCCTTCCACGGGCGGGATCGGCTTCTCCCTCTCTCTACTCTGTCCGGGGTGGGGGGGGGCCCCCTCGCGATATCGAGCACCCCGAATCAAATCCCCTCTCGGCTTTCCCTTCTCCGAGGAGGTCAGTCCCGACCCCTACCACCTACCCGCACCACTGGAGCCTTCCCCCGTGAATCTTTTTTCTGCAGGGAGAGTTGGGAGCTCAAGGCTTTGACTCCTGGATGGGTGCTCTGTGTTGCAGGGAAGGGTCGGCGATGCTGCAGATCGACGTGGACTCAGAAAGAGGAGGCTTGACGGTCAACGAGAACTTTCTGGTGGACTTTGGGAAAGAACCAGATGGCCCAGCCCTCGCCCATGAAGTCCGATACCCTGGTGGTGACTGTAGCTCCGATATTTGGCTGTAGGGGCAGATATGGAAGTCAAAGGAGGGCCGGGAGATCCTTGGGTACTTGGACCCTGGGACCATTACGATCAGTGTCCATTTGGTCAACATGACAATCTCAGTCACGCCTCATGAGCACGCCTATGAAGGATTCTACTTCTTTTTTAAAAAAACTCAATAGTTTCCCTCTCGAATCGACGCGCATAAACGCGAAGCTGATTTGAGCAATCGTTTCATGACAAGCCCCGATTTAAAAAAAAAAATTCTTTCACAGGATGGGGGCGTCGCTGGTTAGGTGGGCATTCGTCGCCCATCCCTTATTGCCCCTCGAGAAGGTGGTGGGTGAGCTACCTTCCTGAGCCGCTGGGGTCCGCGCGGTGTGGGTACACCCGCCGTGCTGATGGGGGGAGGGAGTTTCTTAGCTCGCGAATTGAACGGGTGGGTGACGTTGAGGATGAGACCTTATTTCCTCCACCCCCTCTCCCTCACAGCCTGATAGAAGGCCGGGGGTTGGATCGCTGGTGCGTTCGGAGCGACAGGCTCGAAACAGGGGGCAGGCGGGTAGACTGCAACTGGCCTCAGCCGCACTTCCTGATCCCTGTTGATCCACAGCAATTCCCAGGATGGGAGGCCATTCAGTCCCTCTACCTATCCTGTCCCGCCATTCAATTAGATCGCGGCTGATCTTAGCGACACCTAACACCTCGGTTCCCTAATCCTGAATCCCCTCCACCCAACAAAAATCTATCCATCTCGGTTCTGATATTTTCTGATGGCCTCCCAGCCTCAACAGTAGTTTTTTTGCAGGGGGCAGTGGTGGATGGAGAGAGTTCCAGATTCCCACTGCCCCCCTGTGTGTGTGAAATGCTTCCTGACATCACCCCTGGCTCCCATTTTAAGGTTCTGCCCCTCCCTTGTTCTGGACTCTCTCCCCCCCCGACCCCGACCAGAGGGAGGGAAATAGTTTCTCTCTATCGACTCGATCGAATCCTTTAATCATCTTAAGCCCCCTCGATTCGATCGCCCCTTCATCTCCCACCCTCGAGGGAATACAAGCCTAGCCTGTACCACCTGTCCTCAGAGTTTAACTCATTTAATCACTCTCTCTTCTGGGCTTAATTCCGATTAAATGCTCCTTTGAATGGAACCTGCTTGTTACCACTCAGTGAATAAAATAATTGTGCACTTTGTAAAGCAGAAATCAATTACGATCGCGAGGTTTCCCTGAGCACACGACGCGATGAGCTTTCAGTTATTTCCTTTGGGAGGTTTTGTATGGTGTCTTGCCTCTTTCTCCAGTTTTCCCCTTCACAATCCAGAGGATGTGAGGTCAAATCCCACCCGAGATTAGAAGCAAAATACTGCGGGTGCTGGAAATCGGAAACAAAAATAGAAAATGCTGGAAAAACTCAGCAGGTCTGGCCGCGTCTGTGGCGAAGGAAACAGAGTTAACTGATCCTCTGACAGTGCGGCGCTCCCTCAGTACTGACCCTCCCACAGTGCGGCACTCCCTCAGTACTGACCTCCCACAGTGCGGCGCTCCGCACTGTCAGAGGGTCGTACTGAGGGAGTGCTGCACTGTCGGAGGGTCAGTACTGAGGGAGTGCCGCACTGTCAGAGGGTCGTACTGAGGGAGTGCTGCACTGTCGGAGGGTCAGTACTGAGGGAGTGCTGCACTGTCAAGGGTCAGTGCTGAGGGAGTGCCGCACTGTCGGAGGGTCAGTACTGAGGGAGCGCCGCACTGTCGGAGGGTCAGTACTGAGGGAGTGCCGCACTGTCGGAGGGTCAGTGCTGAGGGAGTGCTGCACTGTCGGAGGGTCAGTACTGAGGGAGCACCGCACTGTCGGAGGGTCAGTACTGAGGGAGTGCCGCACTGTCGGAGGGTCAGTACTGAGGGAGTGCTGCACTATCAAGGGTCAGCAGCGAGGGAGCACCGCACTGTTGGAGGGTCAGCGCCCGAAACTCTACCTCCCAGCAGAACTGAGACTGGGTCTGTTCTGTGCAGATAGTAGCAGGGGTGTGGGAGGGAACCCCATGGGGTAGCTGTACTGCCCACCCAAGCCTTAGCTGGCAAGTACTGCCCGTTGTACCGCTTGCTGTGTCAGAGAACCTCCACAACACTGTGCAGGTTTAATGGTGGCAATTACTGCCCTGTTCTGGATTCCCCAATCAGGGGAAACAACCTCTCAGCGTTTACCCTGTCAAGCCCCTTCAGAATCTTGAACATTTCAATGAGATCCCCTCTCCTTCTCTCGAGAGAATCGGCCCACTCTAAAGGAATAGGAGGAGATGTTGATGGGGCCAGCAGTGGGAGGAGCACAAACACCAGCATGGTGCAGAGGGGCCGAATGGCCTGTTTCTGTGCTGTCGATCCGACAGTTCCATCAGGTTATAGCCTGGGGGCGGGGGGGGGGGTGGTGGGGGTGGTTTTTTGCCTGAGCTCAGATGACAAACATCAGAATGGGAGGAGGCCATTCAGCCCCTCGAGCCTGTTCTGCCATTCAATGAGATCGTGGTGGATCTGCAACTGCAACATGACTCCATCTACCCACCTTTGCCCCGTGTCTCTTTGGTTAACAGAACAAAAGTCGACCAATCTCGGGTTTAAAATGAATTGATCCAGCATTGGTTACCGTTGGGGGAAGAGAGTTCCAACCCACCTTTCGTGTGAAGAAGTGTGTCCTAGTTTCACCCCTAAAAGGCCTGGCTCTTATCTTTTAGACTCTGTCCTCCACCTCGTCCTAGACTCCCCAACCAATGGAAATAGCGCAGATAGAGAGAAACTATCTGTGCCCCTTAATATCTTGGAAACTTTGATCAAATCAAAACCCTTAACTTCCTAAATCTCAGGAGACAACAACCGAAGGATTTGCATTGCTATCGGGGTCGGTTTGATCCCAGGACATTGCCCATGAATGTTCTACAATCGGGAATCAGGGGACACAGTTTCAAAATAAGGGATCTCCCATTTAAGACAGTGGTGAGGAGTGATGTGGGAATATATGATTAATTTGCGTTATAAATTAAGTTATAAGACCATAAGACATAGGAGCAGAAATTAGGCCATTCGGCCCATCGAGTCTGCCCCGCCATTCAATCACGGCTGATAAGTTTCTCAACCCCATTCTCCCCGTAACCTTTGATCCCCTTGCCAATCAAGAACCTATCTATCTCGGTATTATACTCACGAAAGCTGTCTCCCTCACTGTAGTGATGCCGTTGTACCCTTGGCCTACACATCTGCGATTGTTTTCCTCGATGTGTTTTGCTAGAGATGGAGTCACTACAGCCGATCAGCCCAAGCGACCTTCGCCTTGCATTTCCTTTCCCTTACATCCTGTACTTTCCCACTGCCTTGCAGACCAAGGAGCCAGGCCAACTGCAACTGCGCTGTGTATAAACGTATGTTGTTGTAGATGCTTTTTTTGAAATGCTTCGGTGGGCTGAAGCGATCCCCCTGCACGTGTGGAACAGATTCCCCAACTTTAACCGACTCTGGACTCCGATCGGGCATTGGTCCCACGGCAAGGAGGAGTTTCTTCTCTCAGAGGGTGTCGAGGCCCCACGGACAGGGAGTTGGCCCTGGGGGACCGAATAGGCCAAGCGTTGGATTGAAATTCTTGGCGTAAACATGTCTGTCCATCTTTGGGCTCCCAACTCGTTCTCTCCTGGGGCTTTTAAATAAAAAAAAATGGTTGAAAAAGCCAGAGTTAACTGACCTCCAGGGACAGTGGTGATGAACTGGCTCCAGAGTTTTGGACGTTTGGCTGGGTGACCGCGCTAGCTCAGCCCCTTGAGCCACATCGCGCGCATCGACCCCTGACCTGGCACCAAGGTGATGGACGATCCGGCTCGTAGACGTTTACAGCGCAGGAGGAGGCCATTCGGCCCATCGCGTCCGCGCCGGTCGACGAAGATCCGACTACACGGAACCCCCCCCACCCCTGTTTTCCAGCGCTAGGCCCCATAAGCCCTGGAGGCTACGGCAACGCAGCCTGTGGTCAG
The DNA here is from genome assembly GCF_964194155.1 of Cetorhinus maximus. Lineage (NCBI taxonomy): Eukaryota > Metazoa > Chordata > Chondrichthyes > Lamniformes > Cetorhinidae > Cetorhinus > Cetorhinus maximus. Next base: position 4,391,226 of record NC_135914.1, on the reverse strand, counting down.
CAGCGCTCTGCTGCTCGTGGGATCTCGCTGCGCGCAGACCTCCCGCCTCACGCCGCCTGCTTCGGCGGCCGTGAAAGGGACTCTGGTGGGGCGCCCTGCGGCGGCGGTGACAGGCGCTGCAGGAATGCAAGCCTCCCCCCCTGCTTTGCCTGCCATGGTGGCTCCATGTCCCTCGCTACCTTTTGCCCGGCTCAGTCTTCCAAGCTCCGAAGGTCACCCCGCTCCCTGCCCCCAGCAGCAACAGCCTTTGGGAGGAGGGAGTTCCAGGTTTTTAAGAAGTATTTCCTTTGGCGTGCGAAAGTGAGGAGGGTGACGTCCACTCCCCCACTCTCCATCGCTGTGGCTTCGGTGTGCACTGACCCAGGCTAGCTCAGCAGCACTCTGCAAGTGCACCCCCAACCACACCACCCAGGCCTATGGTGTTCTGTACCCCTGAATAAAAATAATCGGCAAAAGAACCAGAGTGGGGGAAATTTCTTCTTTAAACGCAGCGAGTGGTTGCGATCTGGAAGGCGCTGCCTGAACGGGCGGTGGGAGCAGATTCAATAGGAACTTTCAAGAGGAAGGAATCGGATAAATACTGGAAGGGGGAGAATTTGTCAGTCTTTGGGGGATAAAGAAGGTGGGGGGAGGTGGTGGTAGGTGGGGCGCAGGAAAGAGTGGGACTAATTGGATTGCTCTTTCAAAGAGCCGGCATTCCAGAAGAAAGAAAAAAAATACAGTAAAACTTGGAAATGAAGGGGGGCCAGTCCAAACGGGTCTCCCATACCTTAAAACGGAACTCCAGTGTTACTGGGGGATTTGAAAATTTTGAACTAGTTTTTTTTCCCCCTGGGACAGGCACAATGGCTGTGGCATTCCATGATACTTTTAAGACCGTAAGACACAGGAGCAGGAGTAGGCCATTCGGCCTATCGAGTCTGCTCCGCCGTTCAATGAGATCACGGCTGATCTGAGAACCCTCGACTCTACTTTCCTGCCTTTTCCCCATTACCCTTGACTCCCTTACTGATTAAAAATCTGTCTATCTCAGCCTTGAAACTACTTAATGACCCGCCCTCTGCCGACCTCTGCGGTAAAGAATTCCACAGATTAACTACCCTCTGAGAGAAGAAATTCCTCCTCATCTCTGTCTTAAATGGACATCCCCTTACTCTGAGATTATGCCCTCTGGTCCTAGACTCTCCCACAAGGGGAAACAACCTCTCAGCATCTACCCTGTCAAACCCTCTAAGAATCATATGTTTCAATAAGGTCGCCTCTCATTCTTCTAAACTCCAATGAGTACAGGGCCAACCTACTCAACCTCTCCTCGTAAGAAAATCCCTCCATACCCAGGATCAACCTAGTGAACCTTCTCTGGACTGCCTCCAATGCCAGTATATGTTTCCTTAGATAAGGGGACCAAAACTGTTCACAGTATTCTAGGTGTGGTCTAACTAGGGCCCTGTATAGTTTTAGTAAGACTTCCCTATTTTTATACTCCATTCCCTTTGAAATAAAGGCCAACATTCCATTTGCCTTCCCTATTACCTGCTGAACTTGTATGCTAGCTTTTTGGGATTCATGCACAAGGATTCCCAAATCCCTCTGTGCTGCAGCTTTCTGTAGTCTTTCTCCATTTAAGTAATATTCAGCTCCTCTATTCTTCCTGCCAAAGTGCATAACCTCACATCTTCCCACATTATATTCCATCTGCCAAGTTTTTGCCCACTCACTTAACCTGTCTACATCCCTCTGTAGACTCCTTGTGTCATCCTCACCACTCGCCTTCCCAACTATTTTTGTGTCATCTGCAAACTTGGAGATAATACATTCACTTCCCTCATCCAAGTCATTAATATATATTGTAAATAATTGAGGCCCCAGCACTGATCCCTGTGGCACTCCACTAGTTACAGGCTACCATCTGAAAATACCCCCCTCATCCCAACTCTCTGACTTCTATTAGCTAGTCAATCCTCTATCTATGCCAATACACCACCCCCAACCCCATGGGCTCTTATCTTATTAAGCAGCCTTACGTGTGGTACCTTATCAAATGTCTTTTGGAAATCCAAATATATTACATCAACTGGTTCCCCTTTATCTACCCTGCTTGTTACCTCCTCAAAGAATTCGAATGAATTTGTCAGGCATGATTTCCCCTTCATGAAACCATGCTGACTCTGCTTGATTATCTTATATATTTCTAAATGCTCTGCTATTACATCCTTTATATGTTGCGACTGAATTTTTCTTACAGTATTATTTCAGCGTAATACTATTTATTTCCACATCTCAGTGCTGAAACTGAAATAAATTGGGTTGGGTTGGGTCCTGGGAAACTGGACATATACACTGGCCATAGGGGGAGTGCAAGGAAGGCTTACCAGGCCAATCCCTGGGTTGGCGGGTTTGTTCTATAAGGAGAGGCTGAGGAAACTGGGCCTGCATTCTCTGGAGTGCCGAAGGACGAGAGGTGATCTCACTGGAGACGTGCAAAATTCTTCCAGGGCGCCACATGGATAGGACGTTTTTCCCTGGTTGCGCGGAGCGGGGGAGCCTAGGACCAGGGGACACGGTCCCAGGACAGCAGGCAGGCCATTTAAGGGCCGAGATGAGGAGAAATCTCTTCAGTCATTGGGCGGGGAATCTTTTGGAACTCTCAACCCCAGAGGGCGGTGCAGGCTCAGCCGTTCAGCACCTTCAAAGCAGGTAGATTTCTCGATGCCAATGACGTCGAGGGATACGGGGATATTGTGGGAAGATGGCGCTGAGGGAGATCAGCCATGATCCAGTTACATGATAGACCGAGTTTGAGGGGCCAAATGGCCTACTCCTGCTCCTATGTTCATACGAAACAAGAGGTTCTTGGGTGCCTGTGGGATTAAACATCAGACAGCAAGTTAAAGACGTGGCAATTCTGTCCTGGTGTAGAATTTAAAAAATATTTGTTTCCATAGTATTTAATGTCTAAAAAAAGCCCCCCAAACAATGAATAAAAGATTCAGCCACCCCTGGGCACTGCCTGTCAGTCAGGGTGATGGACATAAGCGTTGACCAATGGGAACATGGATAAGGAGGGACCATGGTATCACATCTACCAATCAGGGCGGTTAACATCCAGGTTGACCAATGGGAAGGTAGACCATGATCCCGCCCACAGCGCATCAGTCAATCAACGACGAGAGAAAAGCTGGGCCCGCCCAACCCTGTCGACTTTTTTGAATAAAAGGCCCTTAAAATCTTGACTATTTCTGTTGCAAATCATCAGAGGGTCCTGGGCACACTAATAAACAGTAAAGTCATCACGGTCCGACATTCTGAGGATCAGCAAATCCTTTTATGCCGGACTGTATGACGTGAAGCCCACGGACAGCACGGCCTCCCAGTCCTTCCTGTCCTCTATCACGGAGGTCCTAGACCACAGTACGCGGGAGAGCCTAGACAAACCGCTAACTCCTGATGAACTGACTAAGGCCCTCGAGTCCTTCGAGAAGAGTAAAACCCCCGGAAGCGACGGCCTGCCGGCGGAGTTGTATTCGGCTCTGTGGGACTTGATCGGCCCAGACCTGCTAGAAGTGTACGAGAGTATGCTCCTGGCCGGCAGCATGTCAGAATCCATGAGGAAAGGCATCATCACCCTCATCTACAAGCACAAGGGGGAAAGGGAGGAAATTAGAAATTGGCGACCCATTTCACTGTTGAATGTGGACTATAAGATTCTGTCCAAGGTCATCGCCAACCGGGTCAAATCCGCTCTGGAATTGGTGATTCACCCTGACCAGACCTGCTCTGTGCCAGGCAGGAAGATCTGACAGCCTGGCGCTGCTCAGGGATACGATTGCCTATGTACAGGACAGGGGTGTGGATACCTGCCTCATCAGCTTGGATCAGGAGAAGGCCTTTGACAGAATATCGCACACCTACATGGGGGATGTGCTCTCCAAAATGGGCTTTGGGGAGGGAATTCGAAATTGGATCCAACTGCTCTACACTAACATCAGTAGCGCAGTCTCAATCAATGGGTGGGAAACAGATAGCTTTCCGATCAAATCTGGAGTCAGGCAGGGCTGTCCTCTCTCGCCTGTCCTTTTCGTGTGCTGCATAGAACCCTTTGCCGAGTCCATCAGGAAGGATCCGGGCATAAGAGGAGTGACGATCCCAGGCAGTGGAGGCACTCAGGTAAAAGCCTCCCTGTACATGGACGACGTCGCCGTCTTCTGCTCGGATCCGCTGTCGGTGCGCAGACTGATGCACGTCTGCGACCAGTTCGAACTGGCCTCGGGAGCCAAGGTAAATCGTGGGAAGAGCGAGGCCATGTTCTTTGGGAACTGGGCTGACCGATCCTTTGTCCCCTTCACTGTCAGGGCTGACGGCCTGAAGGTGCTGGGGATATGGTTCGGAGGGACCGGGGCATGCGTTAGAAACTGGAAGGAGCGAGTGGCTATGGTGAAAAGGAAACTGGGCATGTGGGAGCGGCGCTCCCTCTCCATTGCGGGTAAGAACCTGGTCATCAGGTGTGAGGTACTCTCGCTGTTGCTGTACGTGGCGCAGGTCTGGCCCATTCCACACTCCTGCGCGATGGCGATCACTCGAGCCATCTTCCGCTTTATCTGGAGGTCGAAAATGGATCGTGTCTGCAGGGACGCGATGTACAAGCCTCTAGATAAAGGGGGAAAAAACGTGCCCAACATCGCCCTCATACTGATGGCCACCTTTGTGTGCGGCTGCATCAAGCGGTGCGTAGACCCTCAGTACGCAAACACCAAGTGTCACTACGTGCTGAGGTTCTACCTGTCCCCGGTGTTGCGAAGGATGGGTCTGGCCACGCTGCCGCGGAACGCTCCAAGTAGTTGGACCGTGCCGTACCACCTGTCCCTGGTGGAAAAATTTATGCAGAAAAACACCTTTGACCACAAGTCCATCAGGCAGTGGTCAGCACGTAACGTCCTAGAGGCCCTGAGGGATAAGGAGAGGGTGGACCCTGTGGGATGGTTCCCCGAGCAGACTGTCAAAGTCATTTGGCAGAATGCCTCATCGCCAGAACTTTCCAACAAGCACCAAGACGTAGCTTGGCTGGTGGTGAGAAAGGCCCTCCCCGTCAGATCCTTCCTACACGCCAGGAGTCTCACCCCCTCCGCACGATGCCCTCGAGGTGGCTGTGGTGGGGAAGAGACCGTTGTTCACCTCCTTGTGGATTGTGCCTTTGCAAAGAAAGTCTGGAGAGAGATGCAGTGGTTGCTGTCGAGGTTCATCCCGAGCAGTTCTGTGACACAGGACTCTGTGCTCTACGGGCTGTTCCCAGGGACACACACCGAGACAAACATCAACTGCAGCTGGAGGATCATCAACTCGGTGAAAGACGCGCTTTGGTCTGCCCGAAACTTGTTGGTCTTCCAGCACAAAGATTTGTCCCCGACCGATTGTTGCGGACTGGCACAATCCAAAGTCCAGGACTACGTGCTGAGGGACGCACTAAAGCTTGGGGCAGCTGCCGCAAAGGCGCAATGGGGAAGGGTCGCTGTCTAAGACCTTTCTACCACAGCGCACCGAGAGACTGGGAACTGTTTAGAGCCCCTCGGGCTGTACAGATCAAAATGAAAGGCTGTAAATGATTGTAATATTGTTTGTACTGATGCACCTGGTGATACATTTTGTAAAAGTTTAACCTGGATTGTACCCTTGTAATGTTGTTTTTGAAATGGTTTTGAATGTGATTGAAGATTTTTATGAATAAAGTATATTTTTACAAAAAAAAATATTGAGAATCAAGTCATTAATGAGAAATTATTAGAGTTGAACACAGTCGTCTCCCGGCGAAGGCCTGAGGCCCGGACGCGCAGCGCTAATTTTAATGGAAACCTCAACCCAACATGATGCCGCCCCAGATTTGATTGACCCCCGCCTCGTCCAATGGGAAGCGGGGATCCGCCTCGCGCCTCGTCCGGCTGTCCAATAGGACTCAGCGAAGTGCTAATTAAAAAAGGGGCGGGCCCATAAATTCAGCAGGTTGGGTTGACTCCCTCGCGTTAAAAAAATACCGAAGCTTTAAAGTGCCAAAAAAAAGAACCGAATAAAGAAATAATTTAAAAAAAACTCTCGGTGGCCACACGAAAGATTTAAAAAAAAAATAAGATAAAATCCGATCGGCTGAATTTGAAATCGAAACCGTTGGCGCCGGCCAATGTTTACATGGCGGATTTGACGGACGGCGGGGTGGGCCAATGGGGGAGCGGAGCGGCCACTTCCGGTAGGGGACCGGCCAATGGGCACGGGCTAGGGGGGCGGGACATGCATATCGGGCCCAGGCTGAGTGGTTTAAGGTATATTTTTATTTAATTTGCGGTGCCTTAGGGGAGGGCAATGGTGATTTTAAAAGGGGTTTGTGGCGGGGAGGGTGGCGTTTTGCCGATCTGGAGGAAGGGAGGGCGAGCGTGTACAGCTGATTAACGAGGGTGATGATGGTGGAAGGGGGTCGAGGGGAGGGGGTGGTAGAATTGATCTCAATACTACGACCCCCTCCCAACCCCCCCCCACCCTTGCACTTTGACCCCCCCCCACCCCCAACACCAACTTGACCATTTTCCTTGACACCAATGCTCTGAGCCCTCTTAACCCTTTTCGACGATACCCCACGCCGACCCCAACCAGCCTGTTGGCCCGCCAAAGCCCTTCTCCGTCTGAAGCGCCCGTTTTCCGTGGCTTATCGCCATTGTTTGTGGGCGCGCTGATGGCAAGCCAGGCGTTTGTTGGCCGTCCGTAATCGCCCCTTGAGAAGGTGGTGACGGGCGGCCACCTTGAACCCCATGTGGTGTAGGTACACCCACGGTACCATCAAGAGGGGACCTCCAGGATTTTTGACCGACAGACCATCTAGTGACTTAATTGCCCCTTGAGAAGGCGGTGACGAGCAGCCACCTTGAACCCCATGTGGTGTAGGTACACCCACGGTACCGTCAAGAGGGGACTTCCAGGATTTTTGACCGACCGACCATCTAGTGACTTAATTGCCCCTCGAGAAGGTGGTGCAGAGCAGCCGTCTTGAGCCGCTGCAGCCCGCGTGGTGCAGTTACACTCCCAGTGCTGTTAGGGAGGGAGTCCCAGGATTTTGACCCGGCGACAGCGAAGGAACGGCCGATATATTTCCAAGTCAGGATGGTGAGTGGCTCGGAGGGGAACTTGCAGGCGGTGGTGTTCCCATGTGTCTGCTGCCCCTTGTCCTTCTGGGTGATAGAAGTTGCGGGCATGGAAGGTGCTGTCGGAGTTGCTGCTTTGCATCTTGTAGATGGTACACACGCTGCTGCCACTGTGCATCGGTGGTAGAGGGAGTGAAGGTTTAAGGTGATGGATAGGGTGGCAGTCAGGCGGGACTGCTTTGTCCTGGATGGTGTTGAGCATCTTGAGTGTTGTTGGAGCTGCACTCATCCAGGCAAGTGGTGAGTATCCCATCCCACTCCTGACTTGTGCCTTGTAGATGGTGGCAGGCTTAGGGGAGTCAGGAGGTGAGTGACTCACTGCAGGATTCCCAGCCTCTGACCTGCTCTTGTAGCCACAGTATTTACATGACTGGTCCAGTTCAGTGTCTGGTCGATGGTAACCACAAGGATGTTGATGGTGGGGCATTCGGCGATGCTAATGTTATACGTCAAGAGGAGGTGGTTAAATTCTCTCCTGTCGTAGATGGTCCTTGCCTGGCACTTGTGTGATGCGAATGTTACTTGCCACTTATCAGCCCAAGCCTGAATGTTGTCCAGGTCTGGCTGCGTGCGGGCGTGGGCTGCTTTAGTATCTAAATAAGTGGCAAATGGCGTTGAGCAATCTTTGTCCCACGTTCAGTGTTCCTTACATGGTGAGACAGCTAGTCCACTCTGACTGTACAAGTGATGGCCGCACACTCTCCTAGCTCCGGTCATGAGTGCATGCATGCGCCCAGGAGTTTACACATCCCAGTGCGAGAACCACCGAAACAGGCAATTGAGTTTCTAGAATTTTCTAGTCTGACTGATCCATGGTGGCATTAGGCAGGGAGGCTACATTTGGCTTCAACAACTAGGGGCTTGTGCTGGAATTCCCTCCCTAAACCTCGATGCTTTTCTCCCCCTTTAAGACACTCACTTTAAGAACCGACCTTTTTGCCCCAGCGTTTTTTTTCACCTGTCCCTAATATCTTCTCCCGTGGCTCGGTGTCAGATTTTTGTCAGAAATTTGATGAACAGAATTCTGCGAAGTACTGCAGAACGTTTCGTTACGTTAAAGGCGCTACATAAATGCAAGTGGTTGCTAATTAGAGCGGAATTGGAAAAAAAGGCATCTTTATGGCCCTTTTCATGACACTAGTTCCCAGATTGCTTCACAGCCAATGAGTCACCTCTTCAAGTGTGTGGTCACTGTTGTAATGTAGGAAACGCGGGAGCCAATGTGCGCACAGCAAGATCCCACAAACAGCAATGTGATAATGACTCAGATCGTCTGGTTTTTTTTTTAGTGATGTTGGTTGAGGGATAAATATTGGCCCCAGGACACAGGGGAGAACTCCTACAACCCCCACCATCCCACCCTGCCCCCGCCTGCCCCCCTGCTCTTTTTCCAGCAGCGGCCATGGTATATGTTACATCCACCCAAGAGGGCAGATGGGACAACAGTTTAACGTCTCATCCTGAAAGACGGCACCTCAGACAGTGCAGCGCTCCCTCAGTACTGACCCTCCGACAGTGCGGCGCTCCCTCAGTACCGACCCTCCGACAGCGCGGCACTCCCTCAGTACTGACCCTCCGACAGTGCAGCACTCACTCAGTACTGACCCCCTGACAGTGCGGCGCTCCCTCAGTACTGACCCTCCGACAGTGCGGCGCTCCCTCAGTACTGACCTTCCGACAGTGCGGCGCTCACTCAGTACTGACCCTCCGACAGTGCGGCGCTCCCTCAGTACTGACCCTCCGCTGACCCTCCGACAGTGCGGCGCTCCCTCAGTACTGACCCTCAGACAGTGCGGCGCTCCCTCAGTACTGACCCTCCGACAGTGCGTCACACCCTCAGTACTGACCCTCCGACAGTGCGGCGCTCCCTCAGTACTGACACTGGGAGTGTTGGACGGGTTTTTTTGCTCAATCCTCTGCAGTGGGATTTGTACTCGGAACCCGGTGACTCAGAGACAGAAGCGCCAGCAACTGAGCCACGTTGTCCAAGGGCTTAGCCACTATCCTAAGATGGTTACTTGTGAATCTGGATTTATTGGAGTGCAGGGGAAGTGTACCTGGCCTCAATCCTGCGTAGTAGGTAAATCTCTGATCTTTGGCACCATTACGTACCATCAGTCTCTCTACAGCGTTCAACGATTTAAGCATGGAGGCACCAGGACTGTATTTGCCCCTCCATGTGAATGTTCCTGAAGACTGGCATTAGGAACCTGAACTTCTAGTTTCTTCATGCCTATTGACGCCAACAACCTCCCCCAACCCCACCCCATTACCCCCCCCCCCCCCCCCCCAACCCCCCCCAACCCAACAGCTCTTTTGGTGGGGAGAGAGTTTCAGATTTCCTCTCTGCTTTGTGTGAAGAAGTGCCACCCATGAACGGCCTGGCTCTCATTTTAAGGTTCTGCCCCCTTGTTCTGGACTCTTTTTTTCCCTCTCTCCCCGCCCCCAATCAGAGGAAATAGGTTCCCTCTGTCAACCCTTTTGAAGCCTTTAATCGCCTTAAACCCCTCGATTAGATCACCCCTTAATCTTCCACACTCAAGGGAGTATAAGCCGAGTCTGCGACATCTGACCTTTAAACACGTGAAGAACATAGCTTTTTATTTCTCTTGGACTGTGAATTAAAATTACAATGGCTGCAGTGTGGAGGACATGTCTACAATAATAGCTAGCTGTTTTTCTTTCCCCTCCTAACTCTATAAGCTGCTGCCTTTCTGAAAAACCCCCGTCGAGGGGAAAATCGTTGTTAGAGACGTTGAAAAGCAAGCGGTCAACCGGTGAACTGAAAGACTGAACGTGCTGGGAGGACCACCTCATGTCACCAACAAAGAAATATGAACTGCTGATTCCTAACACTATAACGTAAGCTCTACCCCTTCTCAAACCCCTACACACACACACACATACACATACACACACACAATGCACAAATGACTGTATAGGTTTTGGCTACTCCAACATCTGCTTGTGATATTACTTTGGCCTCTGGTGATGGACTTTGTTTAGCCATTGCTCTGGTCACCACCCACGATGGAAAAATACCAAGGACTTGTTCCTGTAACTGTTCCGTCTCTTTAGCCTCTCTTGGTCTTTCCATAATTATGGGCGACGCTATAACCTTCACTCCTGCCAAACCATTCTCCAGGGGTAAATCAACTCCAAAACGTGGATTTTAAGGGTGGGATAAAACAGTTCAATAGCACCGATTCCAGAGTACAGGATTCGATGGGTTGAATTTGATCGATGTCTCCCAAATTCCTTACAGTTCTTTGTCGGTGACACAAAGTGATCTTTTCAGCACTTTCAGTCTTAAGTTCACTGGTTGAGCACTTGAGAGGGGTTTTCAGAGAGATAGCAGGTTACACAGAGGTATGAGAGAAAAACACAGCTAGCTATCATTGTAGAATTACTGGAATCTTACACACAGAGGAGAAAGAGGTTTTAGGTTCTTTCTCTTTTCAGGCTAGGAGCTTTTTTCCTGCTGCACTGCTCTCACACAAACCCTGGTCACCTGGTTAGGAGCCAACAAAAATGTTGTGGCCAGGCAGTTCCCCGTTAGACTGAACTCCTCCTCAGCACCATCCTGTCTTTCATGGCACATTCTGTTCCGGGACAGCAACATTGTATATATATCCCTCACACTGTTCCAGTAGACATGTCTTTCAAACAGCAGCCATTGTAATTTTAATCCACAGTCTCATCAGAAATAAAAAGATATGTTCTTTACACATGTTGAAGATTAAAGGGTTGCAACTGCTGGACAGGCAGCAGTAATGGCTGACGATTATGAGCTGAACCATGAAACGAAACCTTTTTTCCATCACCCCCATAAATTTGAAAAGGATAGAAAGTGGGAAAGAAAGGGAAAGGAAGGCAAGTAGTCAGGGTAAAGAATTGATAGCTGGGAATACCTTGAGATCTCCTCCCCAGACCAGGAAGCAAGGTACTGAAGGTTGAGGTGAAACTCTAAGGCCTAAGTGTTTCCATTGTAATAAAGTGGGACACATTCGTTCAGAATGCTGGAAGTGGCGAGAGAAGCCCATGAGACCCACTGGAGTTCGTAAGAGTGAGTCCGAAAAGGTAAATCAAAAAGAAAATGCCTTGGGTCAAATTGTAGCTTTAAGTACAAACAGGGAATGGAGATAAACACTGTTGTGAATGCAGGTGAAGTGAAAAAGGTAAATGAGAGATATAAAGTAAAGAAAACCCCTTTTTCATCAAATGGTGCAGCTAAACCATAACCATATTAAGCGACACAGGAGCCACTCAAACTCTTTTGCTGGAGAAGGACCTAGCTTTCCCTGCAGAGAGTTCAATGAAAGCTAAACTATTGGTAAATGAGATAAGTGGAGAGTATATCCCGGTTCCGTTGTACAAAGTGCAGTCGGAGTGTGATTTGCTGTCTGGATCGGTGGCTGTGGGAGTGGTTAAGAAATTACCCGTGGATGGAGTTGATTTACTCCTGGGGAATGATTTGGCAGGAGTGATGGTTATAGCGTCGCCCATAACTATGGAAAGTCCAAGAGAGGCTAAAGAGACGGAACAGTTACAGGAACAAGTCCCTGGTATTTTTCCATCGTGGGTGGTGACCAGAGCAATGGCTAAACAAAGTCCATCACCAGAGGTCAAAGTAATATCACAAGCAGATGTTGGAGTAGCCAAAACCTATACAGTCATTTGTGCATTGAAGTTTAAAGTCCTTGTATTCTGTGCCTTGGGAATCAGGAACAATAAGGTCGTATTTAAAAATAACCCAATTGACATCGTTGTTATCTTCCCGGACGAGGTTATACGACTCTCTGCATGCTTCTTTATCTTTATTGTTAAGGATGAGGATAATTCAAATGAAGTGTTTGGCAGGCCTTCATTAATTGAGGGCCAGAGAGCAGATCCAGAGTTCAACCAAGTTAGCACAGTCAGCTCACACTGAAGCCAAGGCTGAAGGAGTTCTGGAGTGCTATTACATTAAAACTGTAGCTCAGATGAGAGAGTGCAAAGTTGCTGCTGAGGAACGGACGGTGGTTCATCGGATAGTGCTACTGCCCAAATATTGTAAGGAGATATTGCGAGCAGCGCATAAAATTCCTATGGTAGGATATGTAGGAATATGGAAAACCCAACCAACCATCGATAAACAGCCATTTTTCCTGGCCAAGACTTCATAAGGACGTAGTGCAATTTTGTAAAGCATGTCATACATGTCAGATGGTAGGTAAACCTCAACGTGTAATCAAACCAGCACCTTTGAATGGTTCCTCAAAAACTGGTATGGGTATTAGTCGGGTATTAGTAGATTGTGTAGGACCAGTACCCAAAACGAAAGCAGGACATCAGTATATCCTTACAATCATGGATATGACGACCAGATTTCCAGTAGCTATTGCTTTAAGAACAATTACAACTAAGGTGGTAGTGGAAAAGTTAACTCAGTTTTTCACTTGTTATGGTCTACTAATTGAAATACAATCTGACCAAGGTTCTGACTTCATGTCTAAAATTTTCCAGGATATAATCAGCAGTTTGGGTATGAAACAAATAAAGTCTACCGCCTATCACCCACAGACACAGGGAGCTTTAGACAAATATCATCAGACTCTCAAAACCATGATTAAGACCTATTGCCATGAATACCCAAAGGATTGGGATAAAGGATTAGATTTCTTACTATTTGCTACCAGAGATTCTCCGAATGAATCTACTGGACTTAGTCCATTTGAATTGATCTGTGGTCATGAAATAAGAGGTCCATTAAAAGTGATTAAGGAAAAGTTCCTAAAGCAGAAAGCCATGTTGGATTACGTGTCCATGTTCCTAGAAAGACTCACAGGAGCATGCAAAGTAGCTCGAGAGCAATCGAAAATTTCCCAAGCCAAAATGAAAGAATGGGCGGACAAACATGCTCCAACTAGAACGTTCCAAGCAGGAGGCGAAGTATTGGTATTATTACCTTTGCAGGGTGAACCTCTGAAAGCGAAATTTGGTGGCCCCTTCAAGATGGTTGGGAGAGTTAGTAAAGTGACTTAGTCGATAGGTACTCCGTAAGAGCGTAGGAAGAAGAAACGGTAATGTCACGTAAACATGCTGAAGCAATATCATCGCAGGGAAGATGATAAGACAGAGCAAGTGTGCCAGGTGGTAGGAGTAGTGGAGGATGACGGAGACAGTAAGAGTAAGGTAGAAGGAGAAGTAGACAGTGCACAAAACGAACCTCCTACAATTCGACTAGCCAATGCGAAAATACTGGGACAGTTAGACTCTGTGTTCTCATATTTAGAGAAAGGACCAGGGGAAGATCTAATAAGGTTACCTAGGAAGTATAAGAGAATTTGTGGGGAAATACCTGGGTGTACTACGTTAGCCAGATATGACGTGGACGCAGGAGACTTAGCGCCAATAAAACAACATCATTATTGGCTGAGACTAGAGAAACAAGCTCAGTTAGAAACAAAGATCCAATATATGCAGGAAAATCAATTGATTGAGCCCAGCCAAAGCAGCTGGAGTTCACCGGTGGTGCTGGCTCCTAAGCCAGATGGATCCACTAGATTTTATATAGACTACCGGAAAGTGAATGTGGTAACGAGGACAGATTCGTACCCGATTCCTCGGTTAGAAGATTGCACCGATAGGGTTGGCAGTGCCTCATTTCTTTATAAAATTAATCTATTGAAGGGGTACTGGTGAGTGCCATTAACTTCAAGGGCTAAAGAAATATCCTTCTTTGTTACACCAAGTGGGTTGTATCAATGTCTAGTCATGCCATTTGGGTTTAAAAACGCCCCAGCTACAATCCAGAGACTTATGAATCAAATTGTAGCTGAAGTACCTAACTGTGTGGTTTATCTAGACAATGGCATAATATATAGTAACACATGGGAAGAACATGTAAAGCAATTGGAGGACCTGTTTAAGCAATTGCAGTTGGCTGGCTTAGTCATAAATCTGGCCAAAAGCGAATTTGCAAAAGCAAGGTTGACTCACCGAGGTCACATCGTAGGACAGGGTCGAGTGTTGCCAAGAACAGCAAAAGTGAACGCTCTAATAGAATTCCCCGTTCCTAAAACCAAACGAGAAATGATGAGGTTTTTGGGAATGTGTGGGTTTTATAGGACGTTTGTGCCTAACTTCAGCACAGTAGCTGTACCTCTCACCAATTTGTTAAGAAAACAGGCACAAGTGGTATGGCCAGCAGAATGCCAAGCGGCCTTTCAAAAGCTGAAGGCAATCTTAATAAATGAACCAGTGCTGGCCGCCCTTGACTCTACCAAACCTTTTAAAATGGCAGTTGATGCTAGCGACTTGAGGGGAGGTGCAGTCTTATTACACAATGATAAATTAGGGATAGGAGAAGCCGGTGGGGCACTTTACCAAGAACCTAAATCGATATCGGAGGAAGAACTCTACAGCAGGAAAAGAAACGCGAGCATTGTTGTTGTCTCTTCAACACTTTGGAGTTTATGTCCGACACGATAACAAAGAAACACTAATCTACACTGACCATGATCCGCTGGCATTCATTGAAAAGTTTAAAACTGGAAATGCGAGACTGTTTAGATGGAGTCTATTGTTCCGTCCATTCAATGTAAAGATTGTTCACATTGCCAGTAAGGATAATGTGATCGCGGATGCATTGTCCCGGGTGTAAGTTACTGAAATAAGTATAAGGGGGGAGGATGAATGAAAGTAAGTCTCGTGTTGTGTTGTCCATGTGTCACGCACCTTGTGATGAAATGCATTTTTGAAATGGCGTTTCATTCCTTTAAAGGGTGGAAGGCATGTAAGGAACCTATCTTTTTATTTCTGTTGTACTGTGAATTAAAATTACAATGGCTGCAGACTGAAAGACATTTCTACTGGAACAGGATGAGAGACGTATACAATATTGCAGTTCTAGAACAGAGTGTGCCATGAAAGACAGGATGGTGCCAGAAAGGAGCCCTGGACCAGGGGAGCTGCCTGACAACAGCATTTTAATTGGCTCCTGACCTGGTGGCCAGGTTTGTTATGGTACCAGGGCAACAGAAAGCTCCTGGCCTGCAAAGAGAAAACATCTAAAATCTCTTATCCTCACATCTCTGTCTCTGAGGAAATGCCTGTAAAAAGGAAAAGGGGAAAACCACTGTTAGAAACATTGAAAAGCAAGTGATCTAAATACTGAAAGGCTGGAAGACCACCTCGTGTTGTCAACAAGAACTGAAAGGAATTTGGAAGATGTTAATCAAAATCAACCCATCGAATTCTGTTCTCTGGAATTGGTGCTATTGAACTGTTTTATCCCACCCTTAAAATCCATGTTGTAAAGAAGCTTTTTAAAAAAAATTTCTTGGATTGTGGCTGTAAAATTGGACTGTGACTTTAAAAACTGCCATGGCTGCAGTTGAAAGACATGTTCGCTGGAGCAGGATGAGGAATATCTACAGTGTTGCTATCCTGGAACATAGAGTGCCTTCAGAGAACAGGATGGTGCCGGAAAGGAGTTCTGGACCAGGGGGAACTGCCTAACGACAGCATTTGAATTGGCTCCTGACCAGGTGACCAGGGTTTTGTCTGGCAACAGTGCAGACAGAACAGCTCCCAGCCTGCAAAGATGGAAGACCTGAAACCTCTCTCTCTTGTGTTTGTAAAATTCCAGCAATTCTACCATAATAGCTAGCTGGCTATCCCTCATACCTCTGTAACCTGCTTTCTCTGAAAACCCCTGTCAAGAGGAAAAGGGGAAAATCACCAGTAGAGACATTGAAAAGCAAGTTTTTCAACCAGTAAACCACAGACTGAAATTGCTGGGAGAAAACCTCGTGTCATCAACAACAAACTGCAAGGAATTTGGAAAACATCAGTCAAAATCAACCCCTCTAATCCTGTACTCCGGGTTGGTGCTATTGAGCTGTTTCATCTCACCCTTAAAATCCATGTTTAGTGTGTCTTATACGTGTGTGTCTGCATGAAAACGGGCTTAGGGGGTAGAGTTTAAGTTAACATTTTGAGTCCTTTTGACTCTTTGAGTTACAAGGACTCGAAACGTTAACTCTGTTTTTCTCACCACAGACACTGTCAGACCTGCCGAGTTTTCCCAGCATTTTCTGTTTTTGTTTCAGATTTCCAGCATCCGCAGTATTTTGCTTTTATCTTAGAGTTTAAGTGATCGAGCTAGAAGTCAGCAGTTCATATTTCTTTTGCCGCTAGTTAAAGACAATTTGTTTCATAAACAGTTATTTACTTATTAAGTTTACAAACCTGGTGCTTGTATCCTGTTAACCCGAATTAAACAGTTAGGTAGAATTGGGGCAATCTGGTGGCTTTAGCCAAACTTTTCACATTAGTCGCTGCTTGGGGAGCAGTGGGGCTCGATATTACAGCGCACTGTCCCCAGTGAGTCGTGACACAGGGTTTTGAAATCAAGGAGAGAATCAAGGGAATAGAAGGAAAGTACTTTTATTTAAAAAGGGGTAAAAGTGTGTCAGTAAAAGTTTTGTTAACTGATGCAGAAAGAAAGACAATGCCAACACTGCCCGCAGACCTGGACTGTGTTAGTCCCATTCAGCGTTTCTCTCTCTCTCTCGCTGTCCCTCTCTATCTCTCTCTCTCTCTCTGTCCCTCTCTGTCTCTCTCTCTCACTCTGTCCCTCTCTCTCGCTCTTCTCTCTCTCACTGTCTCTCTGTCCCTCTCTCTCGCTCTTCTCTCTCTCTCCCTCTCTCTCGCTCTTCTCTCTCTCACTCTCTCTCTCTCTCTGTCCCTCTCTCTCGCTCTTCTCTCTCTGTCCCTCTCTCTCGCTCTTCTCTCTCTCACTGTCTCTCTCTCTCACTGTCTCTCTCTCTCTGTCCCTCTCTCTCACTCTTCTCTCTCTCACTGTCTCTCTCCCCCTCTCTCTCTCCCTGTCCCTCTCTATCTCCCTCTCTCTGTCCCTCTCTCTTCTCGCTCTCACTGTCTCTCTCTCTCTCTCTGTCTCTCTCTCTCTCTCTCGCTGTGTCCCTCTCTCTCTTTCTCTCCGTCACCCTCAGTGACCCCCCGTGTCGTGCTATTTCTCCTAGAGACTGGATCTGATGGAGGAGGAGGAGCCTCAGCCGCAGATTCCGAATCGATCGAGCCTGACAGCAGCAGACACGGAGGGGGTGGACGGGGAGCCCAGTACTCTGCTGCACAAGATAAAGGGCACCATCACGTAAGAGGCAATTTCAGCTGCTCAGAGCCCGCCCGTTGTTGGCGCTGGGTGGGGAGCGGTCAAGGAATGGGGGTTGGGTGGGGGTTCGGGGGGAGTGGTTTTTCCTTTCCTCTCCACCTCACTGCTGAGGTTTGTTTCCCTGGGGGAGCAGGAGGTGCCAAGAGGAGGCTCCTCTGATGACTCGAGTGTTTGAGAGTGGCACGGCAGCAATGGGGTCAATGTGCCAGTCTAGGCCACACGCCCTCACCACGTCTGGATGTGATTTGGGGCGGGTGCCCTCTGCTGTAAGTGCCCAGAATAAGCGGGCAACATGCCCACCCTCCATGGCGATGCTTAGCAACAAGATGCTCGCAGTCAAGATTGTTTCCCCGCCCACCCCACCCCGCAGCCAGCTGGGGAATGGGGTGGTGGAGGGGACTCTCAATCTCCCATGCTGGTCTGCACCCCCACCCCCCCCACTCTAACCAGCTCTCAACATCCTGGGCAGATGTTACCCGCTGGGACTAGTGCAGTCGTGCAGGCTGCCCACGACGTGGGGTGGCACTCAGAAGGCAAAGCAGCTGGAGACGGGAACAGGGTCTACCGTTGGCAACTCCCGGAACGAGAACCTCGCTCTTTCCCCAGCTTCCTGCCGTTCGGTGGCCCCCCCCCTCTCCCCGATCAGCACTGCGTTTGTGGGAGGTGGTGGCGTAGCGGCATTGTCGCTGGACTAGTAATCTCAGAGAGACCCAGGGTAAGGCTCTGGTGGGGACCCAGGTTCGAATCCCACCACGGCACTTGGCGGAATTTGAACGCGGCAGAAACCGGGAATTAAAACTCCTGACGGTGACCGTGAAACCATTGCCGATGGTTGCTCACCAATGCCCTTTAGGGAAGGAAAGCTACGTGTGACTGCAGACCCACAGCCATGTGGCTGATTGTGAAAAGAGCAGTTAGGGATGGGGAATAAATGCTGGCCGAGCCAGCGATGCCCCACATCCCATGAATGAATTAAAAAAAAAAGGCGTTGTATGCGCAGAGCCTCCAGTTAACAATTTTCTCTGTGTTTGCTCCCATTCCTGCAGCAAAAACATTCAGTTGAAAGTGGATAATGTTCTGGTAAGTGCCCTTTCGGTTTTATACCCTCTTTCTCTACCCCCGCCCCCCCCATGCCACTCCCTCCCCCATCTTTGATGTCGTTGAGTGATCATAGCACAGAAGGAGTCCACACCAGCTCTCTGCACAGCAATCCAGTCAGTCCCATTCACGCCCCCCGGCTCGATCCTCGTAAGCTCATCTCTCACACGTTTCGTCCAATTTCCTTTTGAAAATATTCATCGTCTCCTCTTCCACCCCTCGTAAGCAGCGAGTCCCGGGTCACTGGGGGAGATGGTGGCGGGGTGGGGCTAGTAATCCAGGGGCCCAGGCTAATGCTCTGGGGGATATGGGTTCAAATCCCACCCCGGCAGCTGGTGGAATTTAAATTCGATGAATAAAATCTGGAATTGGAAAGATAGTCTCAGCGATGGTGACCATGGTAGCCATCATGGATTGTCGTAAAAACCCCACCTGGTTCACTAAGGAAGGAAATCTGCCGTCCTTACCCGGTCTGGCCTACAGGTGACTCCAGACCCACAGCCATGTGGTCGACTCTTAACTGCCCCCCCCGAAATGCCACTCAGTTCAAGGGGCAATTAGGGATGGGCAACAAATGCAGCGACGCCAACTTCCCATGAAAGAATTTTTTAAAATTACCACTCACTGCGTAAAACAAAAATTCTTCCTCATTTCGCCCAAGCATCTCTTTTCCAAACCCTAGAATTTGTGTCCCCCTAGGCTTTGTACCATCAGCTAATGGGAACAGCATTTTTTTATCTATCTTATCTAAATCTGTCATAATCTTGTCCGCCTCTATCAAACCTTCCCTCAATCTACTCTGTTTCAAGGGTAACAAACCTATCTGACAGGACAGACAGGGACCTCAGTTTAACGTTTCATCTGAAAGACGGCACCTCCGACAGTGCGGCGCTCCCTCAGTACTGACCCTCCGACAGTGCGGCGCTCCCTCAGTACTGACCCTCCGACAGTGCGGCGCTCCCTCAGTACTGACCCTCCGACAGTGCGGCGCTCCCTCAGTACTGACCCTCCGACAGTGCGGCGCTCCCCCAGTACTGACCCTCCGACAGTGCGGCGCTCCCCCAGTACTGACCCTCCGATAGTGCGGTGCTCCCTCAGTACTGACCCTCCGACAGTGCGGCGCTCCCTCAGTACTGACCCTCCGACAGTGCGACGCTCCCTCAGTACTGACCCGCTGACAGTGCAGTGTTCCCTCAGTACTGGCCCTCCGACAGTGCGGCGCTCCCTCAGTACTGACCCTCCGACAGTGCGGCGCTCCCTCAGTACTGACCCTCCGACAGTGCGGTGCTCCCCCAGTACTGACCCTCCGACAGTGCGGCGCTCCCCCAGTACTGACCCTCCGATAGTGCGGTGCTCCCTCAGTACTGACCCTCCGACAGTGCGGCGCTCCCTCAGTACTGACCCTCCGACAGTGCGCTGCTCCCTCAGTACTGACCCTCCGACAGTGCAGCACTCCTTCAGTACTGACCCTCTGACAGTGCAGCGCTCCTTCAGTACTGACCCTCCGATAGTGCAGCACTCCCCCAGTACTGACCCTCCGACAGTGCGGCATTCCCTCATTACTGACCCCCCGACAGAGCAGCGCTCCCTCAGTACTGACTCTCTGACAGTGCAGCTCTCCCTCAGTACTGACCCGCTGACAGTGCGGCATTCCCCCAGTACTGACCCGCTGACAGTGCAGCACTCCTTCAGTGCTGACCCTCTGAAAGTGCGGCACTCCCTCTATACTAACCCTTTGACAATACAGCGCTCCCTAAGTACTGACCCTCCAATAGTGCAGCGCACCCTCATTACTGACTTTCTGACAGTGCAGCACTCCCTCAGTACTGACCCTCCAACAGTACAGTGCTCTCCCAGTATTGACCCTCCGACAGTGCAGCACTCCCTCAGTAATGACCCTCCGACAGTGCGGCACTCCCTCAGTACTGACCCTCCGACAGTGCGGCACTCCCTCAGTACTGACCCTCCGACAGTGCAGCACTCCCTCTACTGACCCTCCGACAGTGCGGCGCTCCCTCAGTACTGACCCTCCGACAGTGCAGCACTCCCTCAGCACTGACCCTCCGACAGTGCGGCGCTCCCTCAGTACTGACCCTCCGACAGTGCGGCGCTCCCTCAGTGCTGATCCCCCGACAGTGCGGCGCTCCCTCAGTACTGACCCTCCGACAGTGCGGCGCTCCCTCAGTACTGACCCTCCGACAGTGCGGCACTCCCTCAGTACTGACCCCCCGACAGTGCGGCGCTCCCTCAGTACTGACCCTCCGACAGTGCGGCGCTCCCTCAGTGCTGATCCCCCGACAATGCGGCGCTCCCTCAGTACTGACCCTCCGACAGTGCGGCGCTCCCTCAGTACTGACCCCCCGACAGTGCGGCGCTCCCTCAGTACTGACCCTCCGACAGTGCGGCGCTCCCTCAGTACTGACCCTCCAACAGTGCAGTGCTCTCCCAGTATTGACCCTCCGACAGTGCAGCACTCCCTCAGTACTGACCCTCCAACAGTGCAGTGCTCTCCCAGTATTGACCTTCCGACAGTGCAGCACTCCCTCAGTACTGACCCTCCAACAGTGCAGTGCTCTCCCAGTATTGACCCTCCGACAGTGCGGCACTCCCTCAGTACTGACCCTCCGACAGTGCAGCCCTCCCTCAGTACTGACCCTCCGACAGTGCGGCGCTCCCTCAGTACTGACCCTCCGACAGTGCAGCCCTCCCTCAGTACTGACCCTCCGACAGTGCAGCGCTCCCTCAGTACTGACCCTCCGACAGTGCGGCACTCCCTCAGTGCTGATCCCCCGACAGTGCGGCGCTCCCTCAGTACTGACCCTCCGACAGTGCGGCGCTCCCTCAGTACTGACCCTCCGACAGTGCGGCACTCCCTCAGTACTGACCCCCCGACAGTGCGGCGCTCCCTCAGTACTGACCCTCCGACAGTGCGGCGCTCCCTCAGTGCTGATCCCCCGACAATGCGGCGCTCCCTCAGTACTGACCCTCCGACAGTGCGGCGCTCCCTCAGTACTGACCCCCTGACAGTGCGGCGCTCCCTCAGTACTGACCCTCCGACAGTGCGGCGCTCCCTCAGTACTGACCCTCCAACAGTGCAGTGCTCTCCCAGTATTGACCCTCCGACAGTGCAGCACTCCCTCAGTACTGACCCTCCAACAGTGCAGTGCTCTCCCAGTATTGACCTTCCGACAGTGCAGCACTCCCTCAGTACTGACCCTCCAACAGTGCAGTGCTCTCCCAGTATTGACCCTCCGACAGTGCGGCACTCCCTCAGTACTGACCCTCCGACAGTGCAGCCCTCCCTCAGTACTGACCCTCCGACAGTGCGGCGCTCCCTCAGTACTGACCCTCCGACAGTGCAGCCCTCCCTCAGTACTGACCCTCCGACAGTGCAGCGCTCCCTCAGTACTGACCCTCCGACAGTGCGGCGCTCCCTCAGTACTGACCCTCCGACAGTGCGGCACTCCTTCAATACTGAAGTTGAGAGTGTCGGATGGATTCTTGTGCTCAAGTCTCTGGAGTGGGGACTCAAACCCACCATCTCTGACTCAGAGCCCACAGCTGAACACGGTATAAATGAAGGATAGATGCTTTAATGACTGCAGCAGTCGCGAAGCCTTCAGCGGAAGAGTTGATCATTTCTCCTTTGTTCTCTCTCAATTTGTTTATAGCAAGAAGTCAAAGGGTTTTCAGATGCAGAGAAACTCTACCTCTACTTACAGCTGCCTTCAGGTCGCAGCCATGGGGACAAAAGGTATTTATCAGCAAGACGCTGAAAAATGTGTTGAACGGGCATGAGGTTCCGGTGCTCGGAGACTTCTGAACTCCTCATTCTCAATACCGAGGAGCCTTGGCAAATATTCCACTTGAATAGTTTGGCCCCTCACACACATGTCACCCCATGCCTGTGCCAGCTCTTTGAAATTCGTCCCACCACCCGCCGTCCCCCTCCAATTTTGCCCCCAAAGCTCTGCAAATCTTTCCCTTTTATCCAGTTGAGGCTTTTGTAATTTCCTATTGAATCTGCTTCCACCGCCATTTCGAGCAGCGCCTTCCAGATCACAACAGAAAAATAAACTCTCCTCATCTCCCCCCCGACTCTGGTTCTTTTGAACCTCAAGATTGGAACGGGAGGAGGCCATTTGGCCCCTTGAGAGCCTGAACCGCCCTTCAACGAGATTGTGGCTGACCTTGTGACCTAACTTATAAATGGATCCCAAGGCAGATGGTGAAAGTATGAAGCTGGACACAAATATTTTTCTTGCTGGTTGGTTTATTTACAGAATGCAGCATTACCTTTGTCTGCCTCATACTGACCAACCCAGGGTCCAAGCGGTCTCTCTTTATAAGTGCTCTAGGTACTTAACTAAACAGCGCCCTTCACCTGTGCATGTTAACAATATATGCAACATACAATTAACATTGACCCCTTCTTTTGGCTAAAAAAAAAACACTCGATAGCCAATTTAATCTTATCGATCGAGCATTGATTACCATTTGTGGAAGAGAGTCCCCCTCCGTGCTAACGAGTGACGGCCATCTTGACCCTGCCTCCCCGAACTGCCGCCGCGCTTCAGATTGTTGCCTTGCGATTCCCGCCGGAAATGCCGTCCGCCGTTTGCTTTGATTTCTCAAGCCGATTCGAGCGTGCGGTCCAGGTTTCTGTCTCTCTCACGGTCCCTCCCTCGCCCCGGGTCTGTGCCCCGGTTTCGGTTTCAGCTCCGGCATCACCAGCAGCGACCAGTTCTCCTCGAGCACCGCCGACCAGATGCACGCCTGCAACTGGATCAGGAACCACCTGGAGGAGCACCCGGACACCTGCCTGCCAAAGCAAGACGTGTACGACGCGTACAAGTGAGTGAAACTTGTGGGGGGGGCGGTCCTCAAAGCGTGGTGTGGCGCCTGGTCCAAATTGCAAGTCACTGATGCGCAAGAACCCTCACCACTTGCATATGCATTGAAAATATAAGATCCGGAGGTCGGGGTGTGCTACGCAGGGTTGATGCTGAGAGGATGTTGGCCCTCATAGGAGGTCTCGAACTTGGGGGGGGGGCACAGTTTCAAAGTAAGGGGGTCTAGCGTTTAGGACGGAGCTGAAGAGAAATTTTTTTCCCCTCTCTCAGAGGGTCGCTAGTCTTTGGAATTCTCTATTCTATGGAATCGATGGAACTCATTGCCGCAGAAGGCTGTGGAGGCCAGGTCATTGAGTGTATTTAAGACTGAGATAGATAGGTTCTCGATTGGTAAGGGGATCAAAGGTTACGGGGAGAAGGCGGGAGAATGGGGTTGAGAAACTTATCAGCCGTGATTGAATGGCGGAGCAGACTCGATGGGCCGAATGGCCTAATTTCTGCTCCTATGTCTTATGATCTTCTCTTCGCCAGAGAGCAGCGGAGGCTGGGTCATTGAATTTACTCAAGGCTCTAGGTACTTAAC
>NC_135914.1:4319834-4362334 GCF_964194155.1 Cetorhinus maximus | reverse complement strand
GTCATGGTGGGGGTGGGGTGCAGGGGAGAAATCGCCCCGGTGTCCTGGGACCCAATATTTATCCCTCAAAGTACCATTTCTAAAAGCGTTGATCTGGGTCATTATCACGTTGCTGTTTGTGGGAGCTTGCTGTGCAGAACGGGATCGAGGGGCTGGGCGGCCTGTTACTGTGGTTCCTAACCCGCGGGACGCAATTGCGCTTGCGCCGTCTCTTGTTTCCCTGTCCCCGACCCCCCCCCAACCCCGACAGGTGGACGCCAAGGAGGCGGACAAGTCACACCAGGACGAGGTGCTGATGTCGGCGGCCATCAGCCTGATCTGCGAGTGGGCCCAGCGGGTGCTGATGAGGCAGTTCGACACGGTGGTGGACCTGGCCCGCTTCCTCGTCAAGGAGCACCTCATCAGTCCCAGGACCAAGAACGCCGCGGTGGTGATGGAGGAGCTGATGACCGGTGAGTCAATTCCCTTCAACGCCCCCCCACCCATCTCTCACACTGGCTCGCAAGCCCCTTCCCCCCCGCCGAATCGGAGCATCCTCACCAACGCAGGAGGAGGCCGTTTGGCCCGTCGTGGCTGTGCTGGCTTTGGGATCCACTGAAGCCCCGCATTCTCTGCCCACTGCCCCTTTCCCCAGCACGCTCCAGATGAGACGTTAAACCCTCTCGGCTGCGTGTATAAGATCCCGCGGCCGTGAATGGGAAAGGGAGCAGTGGGGAGGGTGGGAGATCTCCCCGGCGTCCTTTACGCCCCTCAACCAACATCACGGAAAGGAACCGATGACCCGGGTCGCGATCGGATGGCTGTTCGCGGGATCTTGCTGTGCGCAGATCGGCGGGGCCGCGTTTCCCATGATGCAACGGCGAGCGCACTTCAAAGAATCGAGTGCCCCCGTCCACCGTGAAACGGGCAAGGCCCCGGCCTCCCGTTATTAGTCAGACTCTGTTTGACGGCGTCTCTGCGAAGGGCCTCGAGGTTATCCCGCTGTGTTGACGGCGCTACGTAAAAATAAGTTGTTGTGTCGCTCTCATAGGGAGGGGTCGAGGCGAATCGCGGAGATGCATTTAAAGTGTTGGGGGGTGGTGGGGGGGAAGCTGGATGAACGTACGAGGGAGAAAGGAATAGAAGGATATGTTGACGGGGCTGAGGGTGAAGAGGGGGTGGGGGAGGCCGAAACACCGGCAGGGAGCAGAGGGGCCGAGTGGCCTGTTTCTGTGCGGTTAAATCCCTGAGAGGACGGAGAAGGAAACTGAGGGGAGGAGCAGTAAGGCAGACAGAGACATGCTAAGCGTCTCTTCTTGCGCGTTCTTTATCGAGTTCTAGAATCCTGTTCACACCCTCCCTTGTGGATTTGGTTAATTGGCAGAAAACATGCTGAAGTCACAGAAGGACATAAAGCTGCAGCCACAGCCCAAGAACGCTGGTCAGGAGAGCGAGGAGAAACCTCTGGACGCGCAGGTGAGTGCCTTGTAACTATGACTCGGTCCTGGCAGCCGTGGGCACCCCTGGCATTGTCCTGCATGCACTGTGGTTTGACAGAACCCAGTGGCTTGTCACCAGGCCCCTTCACGGGGCACTCAGCCACCTTCAGGCAGGCCGGGAATCGCATGTAGGTCAGCACGAGGAATGCTGGCCGATTTCCTCCCTTCAGGGACTGCGGTGTGACCGTCCCGTTTTTTTTTTTAACCAGAAACCCGCAGCTCTCGTCTCTTGAGTCGGAAATCGAGGGTTCGAGTCCTCGCTCCGGAGACTCGAGCTTCGTAGCCCAGACCGACACTTTCAGTGCCAGCGCTGAGGGGGCGCCGCACTGTCAGGGGGTCAGTACTGAGGGGGTGCCGCACTGTCGGAGGGTCAGTACTGAGGGAGCGCCGCACTGTCAGAGGGTCAGTACTGAGGGAGTGCCGCACTGTCGGAGGGTCAGTACTGAGGGAGTGCCGCACTGTCGGAGGGTAGTTACTGAGGGAGCGCCGCACTGTCGGAGGGTCAGTACTGAGGGAGTGCCGCACTGTCAGGGGGTCAGTGCTGAGGGAGCGCCGCACTGTCCAGGGTCAGTGCTGAGGGGGCGCCGCACTGTCAGGGGGTCAGTACTGAGGGAGTGCCGCACTGTCAGGGGGTTAGTACTGAGGGAGTGCCGCACTGTCGGAGGGTCAGTACTGAGGGAGTGCTGCACTGTCGGAGGGTTAGTACTGAGGGAGCGCCGCACTGTCGGAGGGTCAGTACTGAGGGAGCGCCGCACTGTCGGAGGGTCAGTACTGAGGGAGTGCCGCACTGTCGGAGGGTCAGTACTGAGGGAGCGCTGCACTGTCAGAGGGTCAGTACTGAGGGAGTGCCGCACTGTCGGAGGGTCAGTACTGAGGGAGCGCCGCACTGTCGGAGGGTCAGTACTGAGGGAGTGCCGCACTGTCGGAGGGTCAGTACTGAGGGAGCGCCGCACTGTCGGAATGACTCCATTAACCGTGAACCTAGTTGGGAGGTCCTGAGGCGGTGAAAGGCGCTGGAGAATTGCGAGTCTTTCCTCTTTCAAAGTCGGACCTTGTCCACTAAAGGCGCGTCGGTGTGTAAATTGGTCAAGGGCTCGGCGGTGGTGGTGATGGGACAATGGACCGAGAATGTGGGGCCCAGGGAGGCGAACGGACATAAAAACCTCCTCTTTTGTTTCAGCCCAAACAGCCGGAGGCCCCCAAAGTGACTGCGGCCAACCCCCAGGGGGGGAAGGAGGTGCGGCCGGGAGGGAACCGCGGGAAGCAGACCACCGCGGCCGACGTGGACAATGTCATAAACCGCTACCCACCCATCTGGCCCAAGGCCCAGACCAAGAAGCTGCTGGCCATCTCCACGGCGCCCTGCATCGCCCCGTCGGCCCTGCCCGTCAGGATGGGCACCCCGGTGGGCGCGGGGGTCATCGCCGCGGGTCCCCTCCCCCTGCTGAAGAAGGTCACCGTCATCCTGCCGGGCTCGGTCCGGCTCCAGGGGCCCGACGGGGGAGGCCCCGCGCCGCCCAAGGGCCAGGAGCCAGCGGGCGGGCCCCGTGCCGACCGGACCAAGGGCCCCCACCCTCCGAAGGGCCCGGCCGCTGGCCCCTCACCGCACAAGCGGCCCGCCGGCTCGCCGGGGGAGAAGCAGGCCCCCAAGAGGAAGCGGGGGCGCCCGCGCAAGGTGGTGGCAGGGCCCCGCCCGCGGGAGGACCCCGTAGGAGCGGCCGAAGCCGCTGCAACCGGTGGCGGCGGCCGGGCGGTCGACGCCAAGGAGGGTCCAGCCGTCCGACCCGCTCCATGCCCCCCCGCCGCCGAGGTCACCAAGCCCAGCCCTCGCCTCTCGCCAGCCGCCCCGCCGCCAGCCAACGCCGTCGCCGTCGTCGTCTCATCGCCGCCGTCTCCCCCCGCCCTCTCCTCGTCCACGGGCAGCTCCGGCAAGCCGGCGGCCCCCAGCGACCCCCCTCCCCGGCTCCCCGCCCTCGGCTCGCCGCCGCCGCCCAGAAAGAACAGCGGACCCTCGGAGCCGGGAGCCCGCAAGACGTCGGTGATCCGGCCAATCTGGTGGACCGGTGCGCCCGGGAACCGGAGGACAAGATCGCCGACGCACAAGGCGCCTACGGATCACCAGTGACAGTAGCTCGTAGCCCAATCACAGGCGTCACCTTAATTCCCGGCCAGGAGGCGGAAGACGGGGGTGGGGGGGCACATTCAACTCGGGCAGGCAGGGCAGAACGGCACTCTTGTATCGGCCAGCTGTGCGCCCTGCCCAGGACTCTGCTCAGTATTGATTTCAACGTGTCTGGAACATTAGACGTGCGCTCGGAGCAGTGGTAGATGCCATCCCACCTGTTCTGCGTCACCCACCCAAGTCAAGTTTCACCCCCTTCCCGAATCCCGAAGGGAGAGTTCGGCGGACTATTGGAAATGCCAATCTGCTTAAAAACTCTTTTTGTTTTCTCTCCTTTGGACTAGTTGATAAATTTTGATAATTTGCACGTCTTCACGTTGCTGTAACTTGTTCGACCAAAAAAAAGGAAAAAAAAAATTTGGGTTTAAACGCAACACCAGAAACACACGTGACAATTTTTTTATACTGGTCTAATGCCTAAAAGGGGGAAGAGTTGGGGACGGTTCGAGACAAACGGTCAATATCGCTGCAAAGTACCATCCAGTGTTCTCCGCCAAACAGTCTACAGAATCTACTTTACAAAACGAGAGTCCCGCAGAACTGCAGCGAACGGAACTCCTGCCTGGCACTACAGCAAAGTCCTGTGAGCGGAGGATAGCAAACGAACAAGTGATCTGCGTGAAATCAGTCCCAGGCACCTGGACTCCCAGGCGTGATTGGCGGCGGCTTGAGAAGTTAAAACAGGCGTCTCCCCTTCCGGCTGAGACGCGTGCCACTCCGAGCGTCCAACTCGTTTTAACCCTTTTAACCCCCTGACCGAGAGATATTTGTTAACGTTCCGCTCGACAAGACCTCGCTGATAATGTTCTTCTTTCAGTCCGTGCACCAGCTCCCTCTCCCCGGGTTTACTGAGCAGCTTCAGGATTAGGCGGTTCCCTGTCAGTTGTCATCCTTGAGCGTCCTCCACCTCCACCCTGCGCCTTTCCCGGGTGGGTAATGGTTGGCTATGCTCCGTGGTGTTGCGTTGCGTTGGAGATATTTGACCGGGTCGGGGGAGGGAGGGGTAGGGGGGGGGCGGGGGGGCGGTGGGGGGATTAATCCCATCATTTACCCCTCAGTCAACATCACTTAAAGATCTGAGTCACGATCGCATTGCTATTCGTGGGATCTTGTAGTGTAGAATTTGTTTGCTGTGTTTCATACATTCCAACAGTGAGCGTACTCCTGAAATTGGCTGTGAGACGCTTTGGGATGTCCTGAGGCTGGGAGGGTGCTATAGAAATGCAGGTCTTCCTTTTAGTTCTCAGCCTCTGAAAAGTGCAAATCGTCATCGGAGGTGTGTGTTGGGGGTGGGTGCCCAAGAGCAAGTACGAATTGCCAAAATCCTGCTGCGAGGAGTAGCCTGAATATTCGATGAAGCAAAATATTTTCACGGTGAGGATTTGTGAGGCTCCTTGTGTTTTGTTACGGTTTCCCCAGCCATGGAGATTACAGGTCTCGCCTGTGCTTAACTTCTCTCTCTCCCTCTTTGTCTCGTGCACGCACTCACACGGCGCACACATACTTACTTGTCAGTCGGAGGGATTAAAGAGCCGTAGATGGACTTTGACTGAACTTGGTTTCAATTTTCGAACAACGGGCCGTGAAATCTTAGTGAGCGGTGAGTCAAAACTGCAGCTGTGAAGCGAGTGGGAGGAACAAGTTAAACATCTGTCCGATTATTGCCCTCCCCACCCCATCGTCGCTCTCCCCTACTTCCGATAACTCCAGCGTGACAGCTCCGGGGTGCAGTGGGGAGTTTTGGAAATCGACGCGGAAGTTAGGAGATTGGGAGAAGATACTCGTTCTTCTGCAAACGTGCAGCACAGGAGGAGGCCATTCGGCCCATCGTGCCTGTGCCGGCTCTCTGAAAGAGCTGTCCGATTAGTCCCGCTCCCCCTCACCCCGTTCCTCCTCCCGTCTCCCTGCAGATTGTTCCCCTTCAAATATCTATCCCGTTCCCCCTTGTTTTTTTTGTAATTTGCTGTTAGATCTGGAAGGCACTGCCTGAGAGTGTGGCGGAGGTAGCTTCTGGCAGGACTTTCAAAGGAGAATGGCACCATTCCCTGAAGAGAAATAAAAGAGATTGTTGGGGCTGGAGGGAGCAGCTCGGGGGGTGGTGGTGGGGGGGGTTGGGGGGCGTGTGGAAGGCCGGCGAGCGATCCTCAGTGAGTCGATCGGGCAAGGAGTCAGCACGTGGCACGACGGGCAGAGTGGCCTCCCTCTGCGCTGTAACCGTTCTGGCATTTTGGTGAACCACTCCCCACCCCCCAGGCTGTCGCTCTTTTACAAGCTTCATACCATGACACACTGAGGAATTACTGAGACTATAGAGAGAGAGAGAGAGACAGTGAAAATGAACACATTAATGGGTTTAACATATTTGTCAGATTCCTGAAACTCTTTACAAATGGAATCATCAGTTCCGGGAAAGATTTTTGCACTGATGTCCTGTCTGCAAAAAAGAACACGTGTAAACGACGAACAGAGGGTTGGGAAAGGTTTTGTTCAAATCGATTTTTAAAAAAAAAAATGTCCTTTTACATTTCTTATTAAACAAGCTTTGTGCTAAGCAGGGTTGCAGGTCCTAATGAGTCGTTTTGCCAGGGACGTAAGTTACGGCAGCAACTTGCATTGATGTAGCACCTTTGTCAGAGAAAATCAGTCCCAAGGTGCTTCACTGGGGTCTGAACGGAAAAGGTTCGACTCGGAGCCGCACCGGGAGATGTTAGAACAGGTAACAGAGTGGGGCTCTAAGGAGCATCTGAAAAGAGAGAGAGAGAGAGAGAGAGGCGGAGAGGTTTAGGGAGGGAATTCCAGAGCTCAGGGCCCCCAGGCAGCTGAAGGCACGGCCGCCAATGGTGGAGCGATGGGAATCGGGGGATGGGCAAGAGGCCGGAATTGGAGGAGCGCAGAGATCTCGGAGGGTTGTAGGGGCTGGAGGAGGTTACAGAGACAGGGAGGGGGTGTAGGGGCTGGAGGAGGTTACAGAGACAGGGAGGGGGTGTAGGGGCTGGAGGAGGTTACAGAGACAGGGAGGGGTGTAGGGGCTGGAGGAGGTTACAGAGATAGGGAGGGTTGTAGGGGCTGGAGGAGGTTACAGAGATAGGGAGGGGTGTAGGGGCTGGAGGAGGTTACAGAGATAGGTAGGGGCTGGAGGGGGTTACAGAGATAGGGAGGGGTGTAGGGGCTGGAGGTTACAGAGATAGGGAGGGATGTAGAGGTTGGAGGAGGTTACAGAGATAGGGAGGGGTGTAGGGGCTGGAGGAGGTTACAGAGATAGGGAGGGATGTAGAGGTTGGAGGAGGTTACAGAGATAGGGAGGGCTGTAGAGGTTGGAGGAGGATATAGAAATAGGGGGTGAGGGGCATGGAGGGATTAGATAACAAGGATGAGTGTTTTAAAACTGAGGCATTGCTGGATCGGGAGCCACTGTAGGTCAGTGAGCAACCCAGGGGGAGGGGGTGATGGTTAAACAGGACTGGGTGTGAGACAGGATACGGAGGGGGGTGGCAGGGTGGGGCGGGGCTAACAGAGCTTTGGAACGAGTTGAAGATCACCGAGGGAGTGAAAGAACAAGGACAGCTTGTCCCAATGACCCGCCACACCTCACAATTGCGTGCACAACATCCAGGCGGCTAACCGAGAAGCAAGAAACAAAAACCCTGCTACCAATAATCAGGAAGAGTGGGAAATTCCTCCCTGAATACGGAGCAATTCGGCAAACTTGGGGGTGGGGGGCGGGGAGTGCCGGTGACGCCCACAGATTATTACTGAGATTGCACATCTGACCCATTGCCCTCTTTAGATGTGTCATAGTGTCTTTCCTCTCAATGGATTTGCCCCTCACTCCAGCAATAACTAACTCCAGAGAGAGAGAGAGAGAGACTGATCTTTCATGGCTTCCTCTAACCCATTCGCCTATGTACTGAGGGACTTTCGTTTTTTTTTTACAAAAGTGAAATATAATGATTGTTAAAAATGTGAATAATAAAAACAATTTGATGACATATTTGTTTCTCTAGTGTGTGCCTTTGGTTCCCGCTGTCGGGCGTCTTGAATCTTGACGGAGTGAGAGAGCCGTGTTGCTGAAGCTTTTCGTCTTGCACGCATCAGGACAAACACAAGAATGCCTCATCTCAAACTCTCACAACAATTTATACCGCAGGAGAAAAGGGTGACGATTGGTTGGCCAGTCCACTCTGATTGGCCGAGGTGTTGCCGTGGAGAAAGCAACGGGGGACACTATTGGCTCCCCAAGTGCTCTGAAATTCAACGACAAGGTGCCAGGCTGGAACATATTCCTTTTGTGTGCAGAGACTGTGTCCCTGTGTATGAATGTACCTCGTTT
The DNA here is from genome assembly GCF_964194155.1 of Cetorhinus maximus. Taxonomy (NCBI): domain Eukaryota; kingdom Metazoa; phylum Chordata; class Chondrichthyes; order Lamniformes; family Cetorhinidae; genus Cetorhinus; species Cetorhinus maximus. The sequence continues at coordinate 4,354,344 of NC_135914.1, read as the reverse complement.
CTCGGAAGAGTGAGTGAGCCATGTTACGAGCTCGACCAATTAGCTTAAGTTGGTGTCGTTATTAGCACCTTCGGGATTGTTCAGCAAGTTGTTGATATGTTGGGATCCGCTCTCTGCAAACAAAAGGAATATGCTCAGGCCTTCATCTTCCCCCTCTGGTTCTTTTGCCGATTTTGTTCAATCTGTGTCCCCAATGGTTACCGACCCTCCTGCCAGTGGAGAGTTTCTCCCTATTTACTCTATTGAAACCCCCTTCATGGTTTTGAACGCCTCAATAATTCAATCTCCCCCTTAACCTTCCCTGCTCCAAGGAGAACAATCCCGGCTTCTCTGTCATTTCTTCACCAAGACAAATTGTAACAATAATGTCACCCTGGCTGAAGGCACTAACCCAGCACAGACCATGGTTGGAAATCCTATGTACAGATGAAGCAGGTCAGAGGCTGGGAATCCTGTGGCGAATTACTCACCTCTTGACTCCTCCAAAGCCTGTCCACCATCTTACCGGGCACGAGTCAGGAGTGTGATGGAATGCTCTCCACTTGCCTGGATGAGTGCGGCTCCAACAACACTCAAGGAGCTCGACACCATCCAGGAAAAAGCAGCCCCGCTTGATCGGCACCCCATCCACAAACACTCACTCCCTCCACCACCGACACACAGTAGCAGCAGTGTGTGTACCATCTACAAGATGCACTGCAGCAACTCACCAAGGCTCCTTTGACAGTCAAGAAGGACAAGGGCGGCAGATACATGGGAGCACCACCCTCCAAGTTCCCCTCCGAGCCACTCACCATCCTGACTTGGAAATATATTGGCCGTTCCTTCACTGTCGCTGGGTCAAAATCCTGGAACTCCCTCCCTAACAGCGCGGTGGGTGTACCTACACCACAGGGGACTGCAGCGGCTCAAGAAGGCGGCTCACCCACCACCTCAAGGGGGCAATTAGGGATGTGGCAAATCTCCCCAAGCACGTCGGCACTCATCAGGTCGAAGCAACTTTGTTGGCTCGGGTAGATTCGCAGGAAGATGAATGTATTCCCAAGGTTTTCTGTACAGCGAGGCGACTGGAGCCTGAAGACCAGGAGGACGCCGGGAGCTACGCCTCACGGATGCTTGCAATCTCGACACGGAGGCTCTAAACTTTGACTCTCAAGCCTGGCAGGCCCTAGCCGATGGCAGGGGGAAATGGTGACATCACCTGTGGGTGGGCGGGCAGGCGGTGCGTCACCACGACGATCAGTGCCTTGGCGACAGGCTTCCACACCGAAAACAAGGCCCCGCAACGGTAACCTGGTAACCACTGCATATGCGGCAATGGCGGCAGAACCTGTCGCATCCTCTCCGGCCATCAGCCAAAAACGCGCCATACGCAGCTACCCCGTTCCCACGGGGGACCAGCTGCACATCCACCGTTTTCCCCCAAACAAAAGGATGCTGACAATTTAGGCAAGGATACACTCTCATTGGAAGCAGTTCGGAGAAGGTTCACTCGGCTTCTTCCTGGGATGAGGGGGGTTTGTCTTATGAGGAGAGGTTGAGCAGGTTGGGCCTGTGCTCATTGGAGTTTAGAAGAATGAGAGGGGATCTTAAGATGGACCAGGGGGCACAGTTTCAACATAAGGCGTTGAGGAGGAATTTCTTCTCTCAAAGGGTCGTCAGTATGTGGAATTCTCTCCCCCGGAGAGCACTGGAGGCTGGGACATTGAGTATATTCAAAGGCTGAGTTGAACAGATTTTTGATCGACAAGGAAGTCGAGTGTTATGGTGCGGGGGTTTGGGGGGGATGCGGGCAGGCAGGAAAGTGGATTTGAGACCACTCTCGGATCAGTCATGAGCTTATCAAATGCCGGAGCAGGCTCGAGGGGCCCAATGGCCTCCTCCCGTGTCTGAGAGTGCGTTATCCTCCCCTTAAAACAGGAGGAGTGACAGTCGGGTGGCACAGGGTAAATAAGGTGTGGAAGGAATATGTAGTTGTGGGTGGTGGGGGCAATGCGCACAGGTCGCTTAGTAAGGGTCCTGACAACCATCAGGGGGGGAATATGAAGGAGTTGGCACTGCTGAGGGTCTATTGTGGCAGCGGAGAACAAAGAAAGGGGAAGGCTTTGGTGATTTAAGGGTGTTGTTATGACCCCCATTGAGACCAATAGCCTAAATCTTAGAACGACCCCCAATGGAAGAAACCTATAGAGTTAGGCCTCGTGGATTTACTGGCAGTCCCTTTAGCACAATGTGCAGTTGCAAGCGTCCTTCAAAACACTGTCTTCCTCAGATAGGGTTCAATTCCTTTAATTCCCTTTTTTTAATGTCAGATCTGGTGACCAAGTTGCCTCTGACAGCAGCTTTACTCCATTCGAGTTCCACAGATATGGTCATCACCAAAAGGTTACATTTCTGCAGAATCCCCTTAGCTCCACTCATGACAATCCTGACGGTGTGGATTCCCCAGAATCATCTTCATCCAACTACCCTGTATTCTATTCTCTGATCAATCAGGCCCTGTAAATATCTGAAGCTGCAGCAGGAAATTTATTTCACCATCCCTGCTGCTAAATCCAGTCTTCAGGTCTCCTCCTCTTCTGCTGTCACATACCCTCTCCTCAGTTTGCCTGCACTGCTGTTGAAATCTGATCTCTGACATTTTCCTTTTGGTTTCAATCAGTTTCAGTTTCCCTTGCAGCCTGAGGTAGTGATCTGACTTCCCAGAAATCTGATGTCACAGCCAGGAACCCGAAGTCACAACTTCCTTTTTCTTTCCCTCCGAAGGAACCTGAAATATTAGTTAAAAGCAAAATACTGTGAATGTTGGGAATCTGAAACAAAAACTGAAAATGCTGGAAAAACTCAGCAGGTCTAACAGCATCTGCGGAGATAGAAACAGAGTTGATATTTCGAGTCCATATGACCCTTCTTCAGAGCTGAAGAGAAGTGGCGATGTGACGAAATTTATACTTATCTTCCTCCAAAGAAAAGGTATGGCTATAGGTACCCGCATGGGTCCCAGTTATGCCTGTCTATGGGGTATGTGGAACATTCCTTGTTCCAGACCTACTCAGGCCCCCTCCCACAACTCTTCGATACATCGATAACTGTTTTGGTGCTGCTTCATGCTGTCCTCTGGACCTGGAAAAATTTATCAATTTTGCTTCCAAATGTCCACCCCTCTATCACCTTCATATGGTCCATCTCAGACACTTCCCTTCCCTTCCTTGACCTCTCTGTCTCCATTTCTGCTGATAGACTGTCCAGCAATATTCATTATAAACCCACAGATTCCCACAGCTAGGTTGACCACAGCTCCTCACACCTTGACTCCTGTAAGGACTCCATCCCATTCTCTCAGTTTCTTCACCTCCATCGCATCTGTTCTGATGGTGCCACTTTCCAAAACAGCGCTTATGGCATGTTTTCCTTCTTCCTTAACCGAGGTTTCCCATCCCACGGTCGTTGACAGGGCTCTCAACCGTGTCCGACCCATCTCCCGCGCATCCGCCCTCACACCTTCCCCTCCCTCCCAGAACCCTGATAGGGTCCCCCTTGTCCTCACTTTTCACCCCACCAGCCTCCACTTTCAAAGGATCATCCTCCGCCATTTTCGCCAACTCCAGAATGATGCCATCACCAAACACATCTTCCCTTCACACCCCCGTCGGCATTCCGCAGGGATCGTTCCCTCCGGGACACCCTGGTCCACTCCCCCATCACCCCCAATGCCTCAGCCCCTTCCAACAGCACTTTCCCATGCAATCGCAGAAGGTGCAACCTTTACCCCCTCCCTCCTCACTGTCCAAGGGCCCAAACACTCCTTTCAGGTGAAGCAGTGCTTCACTTGCACTTCCTTCAATTTGGTCGTTTTGCATCCGCTGCTCCCAATGTGCTGTCCTCTACATTGGGGAAATGAAATGCTGACTGTGTGACCGCTTTGAGGAACACCTCCGGTCTGTCCACAAGCATAACCCAGACCTTCCGGTCGCTTGCCATTTCAACACACCACTCTGCTCTCATGCCCACGTGTCCGTCCCTGGCCTGCAGCAATGTTCCAGTGAAGCCCTACGCAAACTGGAGGAACAGCACCTCCTTCCGATTAGGCACTTTACAGCCTTCTGGACTTAACACTGAGTTCGAGAACTTCGGACCACGAACTCTCTCCCCCATCCTCAATCCCTTTTTAAAAATCCCCTTTGTTCCCCACTTCATTTTTATTTTTTATTCACTTATTTTTATTCATTTACCCGTGGTTTTATCCACCCTTCTATCCTATTATCTATCCTTTCTTTCCCCCACCCCATCCCCTACCAGGGCCACTTATTACTTATTCCATGTTGTTCTTTCCCGCAATGCTACCCTTGTCCTGCATTCTGCTTTCTTACCTTTATGCCACTATCAGCACCTCTTTTAGCACAAACCGCTACCATTAATACCCCCTTTGTCCTTTAGTTCATGACATCTTTGTCAACCCCTCCTTAGCCCCCAACTATCGCTGGCCTTCCAGTCTAAATTTCATCACATTTCCACTTCTCTTCGGAGCTCTGAAGAAGGGTCACACTAGACTCGAAACGTTGACCATGTTCCTCTCTCTCTCCCTCCCTCCACAGATGCTGCCGGACCCGCGGAGTTTTTTTTCCAGGCACTTTCGGGCTTTTGTTTCTGAAATTGTTAAGTTTCTCTTTCAGTCATAGGGACCGTCTCAAACATTCGACGAGCAATCTGGGCAAGACAACTCATGCTTTCTTCACTCTTCCTGCCCACCCCACCCCACTCCACCCCACCCTACCCTACTCCACCCCACCCCACCCTACTCCACCCCACCCTACTCCACCCCACTCTACTCCACCCCACCCTACTCCACCCCACCCTACCCTACTCCACTCCACCCTACCCTACTCCACCTCACCCTACTCCACCCCACCCCACTCCACTCCACCCCACCGCGCCCTACTCCACCCCACCCTTCTCTGCTCCACCCCACCCTACCCCACCCTTCTCTGCTCCACCCCACCCTACCCCACCCTTCTCTGCCCCACTCCACCGCGCCCTACTCCACCCCACCCCACCCTTCTCTGCCCCACCCCACCCTACTCCACCCCACCCTTCTCTGCCCCACCCCACCCTACTCCACCCCACCCCACCGCGCCCTACTCCACCCCACCCTTCTCTGCCCCACCCCACCCTACCCCACCCCACCCTTCTCTGCCCCACTCCACCCCACCCTACTCCACTCCACCCCACCGCGCCCTACTCCACCCCACCCTACTCTGCCCCACCCCACCCTACTCCACCCCACCCCACCCCACCCTACTCCACCCCACCCCACCCTACTCCACCCCACCGCGCCCTACTCCACCCCACCCCACCCCACCCTACCCTACCCCACCCCACCCTGGTCCCACAAACTGTGGATTTCATCCCAGTTGGTATGGGGGTTGGACGGAGGGAAGGATCCCTCAGGGAAGGGGTGGGGTGGGGGAGGGGTTGGTGGGGAGTGAGGGAAATAGGGGGCCAAAGGCACATGCGCAGGGGCAGGGAAGGAACCTGCACATGCGCAGTGTGTGTGTGGTGGGGGAAAGCTGGGAGAATCCGGCATATGCGCAGTGTGTGTGTGTGTGGGGGGGTGGGGGGGAATTCAGCACATGCGCACTAGGTGAGGAGGATTTAACACATGCGTAGTGGCGGCCGAGTCCTAGGCACATGCGCAGTGGAGGCAGGGCCCCCCGCACATGCGCACTAGTGGCAGTCTCAGGCTGCGAGTAAAAAAAAAGCAGAAAAGGAATCGGCGACGATGGCGATGGGGAGCTGAGGGCAGCGGGATCTCCCTCCAGGTTCTTCATTCAAAACAAAAACCACTCCTCCCCCAAAAAAAACGGAAAAGGTCGGTCGAATCGTTTACCGTCAAGCCTCCCTGCTCGGGGACTAAAGAACAACCTTTGTGCGGGTTTTAAAACCAGCGAGCCGAGCGACAACCTAACTTAACTGCACCCGGCGGAAGTCCCGCCCACCGATCGCCCTCCCCCTTCGCCCATTGGTCGCCTTCGGCTGGGTGACGACCGCCGTCCCACCGCTGATTGGACAGACAGGCTGCCTGTCACTTTGACTGACGTGTTTGAAGGTGTTAAGTTAGGTTGCGGGGAGGGGGAAGTTTGTGTTGAGGGGAAATGGGGCTGGATGCAGCCTGAGCCTGCTAGAGACCTGGAGAGGGGATATAACCTGTTAAACAGCAGCCTGAATACCTGGAGAGTGGACTTAACTTGTTAAACAGCAACCTGAATGCCTGGAGAGGGGACTTAACCTGTTAAATAGCAACCTGAATACCTGGAGAGGGGACTTAACCTGTTAAACAGCAACCTGAATACCTGGAGAGTGGGTTTAACCTGTTAAACAGCAACTTGAATACCTGGAGAGGGGACTTAACCTGTTAAAAAGCAACCTGAATACCTGGAGAGGGAATTTAACCTGTGAAATAACACCCTGAATACCTGGAGAGGGAATTTAACCTGTTAAAACAGCAACCTGAATATTTGGAGAGGGGATTTAACCTGTTAAGTAGCAACCTGACCCTGCTGGACTCCCTGAATACCTGGACAGGGGGCTTCAACCTTCCAAATAACACCCCGAACACCTTCAGTGCAAAGGGAGCAGCAGCAACAGGCTCTGAAGCTGAACGTTTGTGAACATCTTTCGTTGGATTTTTAACATTTCGCCCTCCCTCTCCTTTGTACTTGAGGAAATTTAAAGAGACTCCTCCACTCCTGGTTTCAACTTACACTCCTCTCCACAAACAGTGAGTAGGGATCCTGTTTTTTTTTTAGTCCTTAAAGCTATCGTCAGTGTGTATATTACTATTATATGTTAATATAAACAATCATATGTTTAAGAAACATACTGGTAAATTTCCAATTGTTGGGCACCATGGACTGCAGAATTAGATGTTTTGTCTGGCTAGGAAGTGCTCCAGGACGCAAGGAGTAATGTTTTCTGTCCATGAAAATTGCAAAGTCTGAAATTGCTGCGACTGGGCAGAGTCTGCCCAGAGGCGGCTTTGATGGTTGCTTTGTACGTCCATGGCTGCAGATCAGGAGGTGGGGGCAGGAAATGCTTGCGTTCCTTTTATTCTGGTGCGACGAGGTGTACTTGCTGAAGTGTAACTTGTTGGGTTTTGGATGGAAAAGCTTTCGCATGCCACACCTTTGGAGGAAGACTTGGGGGACGGAAAAGCACATCTCTCAGAAACGTACCAAACCCCGCTTCACGGGACTGTTGTCGCAAAGGGCGACCTGTGTTGTGCACAGCAAGATCCCACTGAGATGGTGGTGGGGCTTGGGGAGTTGAGAGGGCCAGGAGGCTGGGAGAACTCCCAGCTTGGCCTCCAAACGGTGGAACTTGTAATGCATGTCCAACAACGTGGCAGCCCTCTTCCCTCGAGTGCATGGTAGCTTAAAAGGCCACTGAAGCTGGACTGGTTGGTTTTGTGCTGGTGTAGCCTGTGTGAGTGGTGTCACAGTGCCCTCGGGGAGTCCGAATCCCCATCTGGTCTCACGCGCCTGGATAGTGATGGTGGAGGCTCCAACTTTCTCCATCACGTGGCTGATCAGGAACCCCTCCCACTCTTACCGCCCGCCATTGGCGTGTGTTGGAAGGGTTTGCAGGTTGGGCCTCAACCTGTTTGGCCGCGTTACAAACGCGCCTCCCTCGGCCATCGAGTCCTGGGGTGGGAATCGACCCGGCGCTTCTGGCTCAGGGGCAGGGACGCTCCCGCACTGTGCCACAAGACCTCCCCCCGTGGAACTAGAATATGTTGAAACAGGAATGAAATCGGTTGCTGAAAAGTGAGGGCATATTGTGATACGGAGGGCGGGGGTGTGGATGGGGCAGAGGCATAGAGGTATTTGAAAGTTATGGTGGAGAAAAAGAGAGAGACTTGGCGTCTTCCAGCACAGAAGGAGGCCATTTGGCCCATCGTGCCTGTGCTGGCTCTGTGGTGGAGCTACTCTCACCCACCCCGATCTCGCCCATGAACACTTCCCAATATCAATCCATTCTCCTTTTGAAAGTTCCAATTGAAACTGCTTTTACTGCCCTTGGAGGCAGCGCCTTCTAGATCGTAATAAAAAGTTAATTCTCATCTTTGCTGGCAATTTTGCTCCCCCTGAATTCTTAAGCTTCTGCTTCCAAAAGCCTTGCCCTTTGTATCCTGGTCTCCTTGGAGTTACCCAGAAGGAACGAGAAACCAAAAGATAACAGGGCCAGTTTGGGGGTGCTTGCTGAGGTTAAAGACTGCACAGGAGGTGGGGAGCAGCATCCTGCAGCTTTGATTGCTCAGCTCTGGGGCTATTTACAAGCAGGGTGGGCTGCAGGCCTTAAACCAGCATTGGGATTGGAATGTTTCAATCTGCTTCCTCGTCCACTCTCCTCCCTATCTCTGTGACCCCCTCCAGCCCCGACACCCCTCCCTATCTCTGTGACCCCCTCCAGCCCCGACACCCCTCCCTATCTCTGTGACCCCCTCCAGCCCCGACACCCCTCCCTATCTCTGTGACCCCCTCCAGCCCCGACACCCCTCCCTATCTCTGTGACCCCCTCCAGCCCCGACACCCCTCCCTATCTCTGTGACCCCCTCCAGCCCCGACACCCCTATCTCTGTGACCCCCTCCAGCCCCGACACCCCTCCCTATCTCTGTGACCCCCTCCAGCCCCGACACCCCTCCCTATCTCTGTGACCCCCTCCAGCCCCGACACCCCTCCCTATCTCTGTGACCCCCTCCAGCCCCGACACCCCTCCCTATCTCTGTGACCCCCTCCAGCCCCGACACCCCTCCCTATCTCTGTGACCCCCTCCAGCCCCGACACCCCTCCCTATCTCTGTGACCCCCTCCAGCCCCGACACCCCTCCCTATCTCTGTGACCCCCTCCAGCCCCGACACCCCTCCCTATCTCTGTGACCCCCTCCAGCCCCGACACCCCTCCCTATCTCTGTGACCCCCTCCAGCCCCGACACCCCTCCCTATCTCTGTGACCCCCTCCAGCCCCGACACCCCTCCCTATCTCTGTGACCCCCTCCAGCCCCGACACCCCTCCCTATCTCTGTGACCCCCTCCAGCCCCGACACCCCTCCCTATCTCTGTGACCCCCTCCAGCCCCGACACCCCTCCCTATCTCTGTGACCCCCTCCAGCCCCGACACCCCTCCCTATCTCTGTGACCCCCTCCAGCCCCGACACCCCTCCCTATCTCTGTGACCCCCTCCAGCCCCGACACCCCTCCCTATCTCTGTGACCCCCTCCAGCCCCGACACCCCTCCCTATCTCTGTGACCCCCTCCAGCCCCGACACCCCTCCCTATCTCTGTGACCCCCTCCAGCCCCGACACCCCTCCCTATCTCTGTGACCCCCTCCAGCCCCGACACCCCTCCCTATCTCTGTGACCCCCTCCAGCCCCGACACCCCTCCCTATCTCTGTGACCCCCTCCAGCCCCGACACCCCTCCCTATCTCTGTGACCCCCTCCAGCCCCGACACCCCTCCCTATCTCTGTGACCCCCTCCAGCCCCGACACCCCTCCCTATCTCTGTGACCCCCTCCAGCCCCGACACCCCTCCCTATCTCTGTGACCCCCTCCAGCCCCGACACCCCTCCCTATCTCTGTGACCCCCTCCAGCCCCGACACCCCTCCCTATCTCTGTGACCCCCTCCAGCCCCGACACCCCTCCCTATCTCTGTGACCCCCTCCAGCCCCGACACCCCTCCCTATCTCTGTGACCCCCTCCAGCCCCGACACCCCTCCCTATCTCTGTGACCCCCTCCAGCCCCGACACCCCTCCCTATCTCTGTGACCCCCTCCAGCCCCGACACCCCTCCCTATCTCTGTGACCCCCTCCAGCCCCGACACCCCTCCCTATCTCTGTGACCCCCTCCAGCCCCGACACCCCTCCCTATCTCTGTGACCCCCTCCAGCCCCGACACCCCTCCCTATCTCTGTGACCCCCTCCAGCCCCGACACCCCTCCCTATCTCTGTGACCCCCTCCAGCCCCGACACCCCTCCCTATCTCTGTGACCCCCTCCAGCCCCGACACCCCTCCCTATCTCTGTGACCCCCTCCAGCCCCGACACCCCTCCCTATCTCTGTGACCCCCTCCAGCCCCGACACCCCTCCCTATCTCTGTGACCCCCTCCAGCCCCGACGCCCCTCCCTATCTCTGTGACCCCCTCCAGCCCCTACGCCCCTCCCTATCTCTGTAATCTCCTCCAGCCCCTACACCCCCTCCCTATCTCTGTAACCTCTCTCAATTCCCATCGCTCCACCATTGGCGGCTGTGCCTTCAGCTTCCTTGTCCCTAAGCTCTGGAATTCCCACTGCCACCCCCCATAATCTCCGCCCCTTCCTCTCACTCTCACACTCTCTCTCTCGCTCCTTAAAACCCTCCTCTTTGACCGAGCTTTTGGTCACCTATTCCTGATGTCTCCTTACATGGGCCTTCGCGCCGAACTTTTGTGTAAATACGCTCCTGTGAAGCACCTTGGGACATCTTGAAGATGCTACACGGTTACAGGTTGTTGTTGGTGACATCTCACCCAGCATCACCAACAGCGCAGCACCTCCTCTGTACTGCCAGGTAACGGCAGCCTAGATTTGTTGGCCTGAGTTGGAGCCAGGAGTCTGACCCATAGTACTCTGACCCATGCAGCAGGGGCGCTCCCAATAGAGCCAAGCTGACAGGGCAATATACGTACTAACCAATCCAGTGTGGGTTTTTAAGCATGCATTTTATTTTTTGTAAAGGTCACACGTTAATTTGATGGGGCTTGGCCAGTCCTCAGGAGGGTCGTTCCATTGTTAGATGTGAGGGGGGGGCGGGGTGTGGAGGAGGGGATGGCGGAAAGAGTGGGGTGGTGGGGACGAAAGGAAGGGATCTGCTACAAACACGTGCAAAATTGGGCAGCTATAATTCATCGAGCTCAAGGCCAGCGGGCATCATTAGCTCAACATTTGCAGTGTTTTACCATGTCACCTGGACTCCACAATGACTCTTTCAGTCCCTCCTCGTTACTCCCAGTGTTCTCTATAATACTGACGGTGAACATGTAGGGAGGCGGTGGTATTGTCACTGCACTAGTAATTCAGTGACCCAGGGTAATGCCTTGGGGACCCGGGTTCAAATCCCACTCTGGCAGGTGGTGAAATTCGAACTCAATAAAGATCTGGAGTCATAAGTCTGATGATGACCACGAAACCACTGCCGATTGTCGTAAAAACCCATCTAGTTTAGGGAAGGAAATCTGCTGCCCTTCCCTGGTCTGGCCTACATGTCATGGCAATGCGGTTGACTCTTAAATGCCCTCTGAACGAGGACAGTGAGGGCTGGGCAATAAATGCCAGCCTAGCCAGCGATGCCCACACCCCGTGAACAAATGATTAAAAAAACAAAGCCCCTCCCCCCCCCCATTCGCAGGAATCCCACGTTTTTGGCCAGTCGCCGTGGTGATGGAGGGAAGCCATTTTGTATCGCTCGACCCCTGAGGTGAGTCATCCTGCGGGATGACAGTGTGGAGAGGCACAGGAGGAGGCTGTTTGGCCCCTCTCCTCCCCCCCCCCCCACCCCATTCAGAGTCATTCCGCCATTCGATTCGTTTGACACCTCAACATACTCGATCACTTATCGAGAATCCCTTCCCTTTTAATTCCTTCGGAGGAGTTGGGAATTTCCAGTTAGGTGACGCTTTACTGCCCGTCCCTAACTGCCCTCAGGAAGATCGTAGAGCCACGGAAACCTACGGCCTCAGAGGAGGCCGTTTGGCCCATCTGTGTGTGTGCTGGCCCACCAGTAACAACCCAGCCTAATCCCACTTTGCAGCTCCTGCTCCCTAGCCCTGGAGGTTACGCAAAGCGCATATCCCAAATGTTTTTTTTTTTCAACGTGACGAGGGGGTTTCTGTCTCCGCTGTCCTTTCAAGTGGCGGGTTCCCTGATCCCGGCCACCCTCTGGATGAAAACAATTCCCCTCAAATCCTTACGAAACCTTCTGTTGTGCCCTCCCGAACCGAGGGCAGTCCACATTCGCTCCGTCCGGTCCAGTTAGTCGCTGGTGGGTGAGTCACCTTCTTAAATGCAAGGATGGCTCGCTCGGCCATTTCGGAGGGGGCAGTTAAGAGTCGACCACATGGCTGCGGGGTCTGGAGTCACGTGTAGGCCAGACCGGGTAAGGACGGCAGATTTCCCTCCCTCCAGGGGCATTAATGAACCCGATGAGTTTTTGCAACAATCGATGATCGTTTCATGGTTTACCGAGGCTCGCTTTATATGCCAGGTTTATTCACTGACTGAATTTGAATTGCTCCAGCTGCCATGGTGGGGTTTGAACACGTGACTCAGGTTTAGCCCAGGCATCTGGATTACTAGTTCAGTAACAGAACCACTAGGCCACCATGCCACACATAGTTTGCAGATTATTCAACTGCGAGATGGTCTCAGTGGTCAGCCTGATTCTGTCAGCAGTTGAACTCCTCCGCAGGGAGTGGACAGTAGCCGCCATTTTGTCCAGTTTCTCTCCGCCTACTACACAGCAGCAGCAACTCAAACCCCCATCCAGTCCTTCTAAGACGGAAAGCCCACCAAGCCACTTCTCCGACTACCCTTTCCGGACAACGTCAGGGAAGAGCAACAAAAAGTCACCAAAGCGTTTAAAGGGGGGAGAACTGGATAAACACCTGAGGGAGAAAGGAATACAAGGATATGTTGATGGAGTGAGATGAAGGGGGGGGTTGGTGGGAGGAGGCTCGTGTGGAGCAGAAACACCATGAGCAGAGGGGCCGAATGGCCTGTAATCCAAAGTTTGATTGGATGGGTGAATTTTGAGAAGATGTTAAGGAGATGGAAAAGGGAGAGGAATAGGACTGGAGGAAGCGAGCTCCCAAGAGCAGTGACAGTGACCAGGAAAGCTTTATCTATCCCAGAGAGTTCAGCACAAGGATACACACTCCCACAGCATTACTGAGGGGGCGCCGCGCTGCCGGAGGGTCAGTGCTGAGGGGGCGCCGCGCTGCCGGAGGGTCAGTGCTGAGGGGGCGCCACGCTGCCGGAGGGTCAGTGCTGAGGGGGCGCCACGCTGTCGGAGGAACCATCTTTTGGATTAGACTTCAACCAGAAGCCCCAACTACCTTCTCAGGTGTACTGCGAAGACCTCATGACCTCAATTGGAAAATAGCACTGAGGGGTGGGGGTGGTTAGTGTGGTGTGAGTGTTCTCCCCGGTGTCCTGGGATAACATTTATCCCTCAACCAAACAAAACTGAGAGAACGAGACACTCTAGGGCTGGTCATTATCCGCTTGCTGTTTGTGGGAGCTTGCTGTGCGCAAATTGGCTGCCGCGTTTCTTACATTCCAAAAGTGACCGCACTTCGGGGGTGGGGGAAGGTACCTCATTGGCTGTGAAGCGCTTTGCGACGTCCTGAGGTGGTGAAAGGCGCTAGAGAAATGCAAGACCTTTCTCCTGCTTGGACTGGGTAGGGGTGTTTTGTGCGGGGAGGGGATGGGGATGGAAGATCTGAACAAGAGCATTCCCGATTGGGGTTCGGGTTGAAGGAGCTTACCGAGATGGGACATGACTGTGGAGGCCCTGCTGGATGGGCACGCGTGGTGTGTTGGGCTGGTGCTGGTGGTGCTGGTGGTGGTGGGGGGTGGTTGGTATGCTCACTGAGCAGTCAGGGCTGCCCAACAATGGAGCCTCTGATCCAGAAAGTGCGTCAGGACTTCAGAAGGCACAATGCAGGTGTTGTTCAAAGCAACGCCCACCGGTCTTGTCAGGCACACGATGCGGCAGAGTGTCCATTGTTTGTCTCACTTTGCAAATCGGTGATGAACTTTCCAGAAGGAGAGGAGGAGGGTGGGAGGGGGGTTGTGGGGGGCGGGAGCAGCTGGCTATTGTCGGCAGGTGCTGACGCTGAAGTATTAACAGGCTGCCGGAGGAGGAAGTAAAAACACAGCAGGGCCGAGACACTAATACTGGCAAACCAGCTTCGTGAGCTATCATCTGCTTCACATCAGAGCTGTCGCACCATTAATCCCTACGCCTGCCTGCCGCCGCCTGGATTTAATAACACAGCCCAAACGCCTCGAGTTGCTTTCCACAATTGGTGAACACGGCAATGTGGGAAATTAGGAGCAGGCCCTTCGGCCCCTCGAGCCCTGCTCCGGCATTCAACCTGACCTCGACTCCACTTTTATCCCCCCCCACTGTGCCCCCACAAAGTCTCTCTCGGTCTCGAGTCTGCCCGATGGCGGAGCGCTGGCAGCTCTCTGGGGGGGAGGTGGGGGGGGGTGGGGGGTGGGGGGTGGGGGGGGGAGGGGAGGGGTAGAGAATTCCAACGATTCACCCACCCTCGCGAGTGAAGGAATTCCTCCACACCCCAGTCCGAAGGGACATGGCACTCAGATCTCAGCAGCTCACCCCTGAGCCGCGCTGAAAGCAAATTCGGCCTGACTGACGCCCCTGTGAAAAGCCTCACCACGTTTTGGCTGCGCCATATAAATGCAGGTTGTTGTAACACAACGCAGGGCCTGGGTTTGGCCTCCCAGATAACGTTTACCCTCTGCCCGGGCTTTCTTTGTCGGACGGTAAGAGGTGGGTGAGGTGATGACAGCTTTCACAGAGAGGAGGAGGAGGTCATTCAGCCCTTCCAGCCTGTTCCGTCATTCATTCAGATCACGGCTGATCTGTATCTGAACTCCATGTGTCTGCCCTGGATCCTTAACCCTTAATCCCTAACAAAGATCTCTCGGCTTTGAGACTTCCAATTAGCTCCCAGCCGTGACAGCTTTTTTGCTTGGTGGGGGAGAGAGTTCCAGATTTCCTCCCCCGTGCGTGCGTGCGTGCGTGCGTGCGTGCGTGCGTGCGTGCGTGCGTGCGTGCGCGTGCGTGCGTGCGTGCGCGTGCGCGCGTGCGTGTGCGTGTGTGTGGGGCAGCTGAGCCCTCCGTGCCTTCAGCTGTCCGGGCCTTAACCTCTGGAACCGTCACTGTAAATCTCCATCTGTCGTCTGCTCAGGAACCCCTCTCTTTGACCAATCATTCGGCCATCTACTCAAAAAAGGTGTTAAGATACGAATTAGGAGCAGGAGTAGGCCACTCGGCCCCTCGAACCTGCTCTGCCATTCGATACGACCGTGGCTGATCTGACTGTGGGCTGAACACCACATCCCTCTCTGCCCCCATGACTGGCTGGTCGATCACTAATCAGTCTGACTTACCACCTTAATAATAATAGCTTAATATCTCGAAGTTGAACCCTGCTCCTGGAGCTTGGGACAGTGTACTGTGTTAAAGATGCTTTATAAATGTGCCTCACATTGTTGTGGGGCGACCAAGACTGAACTGTGTTGTGTAAGCAAAGGCGAACTGGGGACTGGTAAATTTGTGCAATTGTTTCTGCTGATTGTCTTCTGACAAAGTCCGTTCAGCATTTCCTTTACGATTACTTCAGCATATTGCCCGGGCGCTGACTGCGAGGGGTTCCCCGTCGCAATTAGGCCTCACTTAGTTTTAAAGACACGTGTTAACACAATAGGAGCTGTGAAAAGACTTCCTTAATGCAGCAAGGAAGGATCTGGATCTGCTCAAACACTTGAGAGAACGAGCTCCCTCGCAACCCAATATGATGGTGGGGGCGTAGTGGTATTGTCGCTGGACTAGTAATTCAGAGACCCAGGGTAAGGCGCTGGGGGCCTGGGTTTGAATCCAGCCAGGGCAGATGGTGGTATTTGAATTCAACAAAAATCTGGAATTAAAAGTCTAATGATAACCATGAACCATTGTCGATTGTTGCTAAAACCCACCAGGTTCACGAATGTCCTTTTTGGGAAGGAAATCTGCCCTTACCTGGTCTGGTCTGGTCTCGCCAGCGATGCCCACATCCCGTGAACGAATATATTAAAAAAATGCAAACGTCCACCATTTGCATGTACATAGCATCTTTACCCAGGATTATCAAACCACACTGAGCCACACAAGGGGATATTAGGGACAGGTGACCAAAAGCTCGGTCCAGGAGGCCGGTGTTAAGGAACGTCTCAAAGGAGGAGGAGAGAGAGGCGAGGATTGGGGAGGGAATTCGAGCTTAGGCAGCTGAAGGCACAGCCGCAAATGCTGGAGATTGGGGGATCTGCAAGAGGCCGGAATTGGAGGAGTGCAGAGATCTCTGAGGGGTATAGGGGCTGGTGGAGGTTACAGAGATAGGGAGGGGTGTAGGGGCTGGTGGAGGTTACAGAGATAGGGAGGGTTGTAGGGGCTGGAGGAGGTTACAGAGATAGGGAGGGTTGTAGGGGCTGGAGGAGGTTACAGAGATAGGGAGGGGTGTAGGGGCTGGTGGAGGTTACAGAGATAGGGAGGGGTGTAGGGGCTGGAGGAGGTTACAGAGATAGGGAGGGGTGTAGGGGCTGGAGGAGGTTACAGAGATAGGGAGGGGTGTAGGGGCTGGTGGAGGTTACAGAGATAGGGAGGGTTAAAGGGGCTGGTAGAGGTTACAGAGAGGGGTGTAAGAGTTGGTGCAGGTTAGAGGTAGGGAGGGGTGTGGGAGGTGGAGGGGGTTATAGGGGCTGGAGGGGGTTACAGAGTTAGGGAGGGGTGTAGGAGCTGTAGGAGGTTATAGGGGCTGGAGAAGGTTACAGAGATAGGGAGGGGTGTAGGAGCTGGAGGAGGTTATAGGGGCTGGAGGGGGTCACAGATGGGGAAGGGCACGGTGGGACTTGAAAACGAGAGTGCGGCCTCTGAAATTTTGGGTGTTCCTGGACCAGGTACCTCCAAGTCCCAAAGTGCTTCACAATGACAGAATAGGGA
Source organism: Cetorhinus maximus (assembly GCF_964194155.1). Taxonomy (NCBI): domain Eukaryota; kingdom Metazoa; phylum Chordata; class Chondrichthyes; order Lamniformes; family Cetorhinidae; genus Cetorhinus; species Cetorhinus maximus. The sequence continues at coordinate 4,337,526 of NC_135914.1, read as the reverse complement.
CACATCGTAATACTGTAAAACAAACAAGTCAGAGGGAGTACAGCTGCATTAAGCTTCAAGGGAGTAAGGCAAGGCTGGATGGCCTCTACTTTAATGCTAGGAGCATTACAGGTAAAACAGATGAGTTAAGGGTGGAGGATTGACATGTGGAATTGTGATATAGTGGCCGTCACTGAGACGTGGTTGAGGGAAGGGCAGGATTGGCAGCTCAACATTCCGGGATATAGAATCTTCAGGCAAGACAGGGGAGGGGGTAAAAGAGGAGGAAGTGTTGCATTATTAGTTGAGGAGTCAGTTACTGCAGTAAGGAGAGATGGTATCTTGGAGGGGGCATTGAATGAAGCTTTGTGGGTAAAGCTTAGGAATAAAAAAGGGGCAGCCACATTGTTAGGTGTTTATTATTGACCCCCAGATAGTCAGCGGGAAATTGAGGAGCAAATATGTGCACAACTTGTGGAGGTGTGTAAAAACAATAACAATAGGGAACTGAAACTAAGTGATTTCAACTTTCCCAACATTAATTGGGATAGACATAGTGTTAAGGGCTTGGATGGAGTGGCTTTCTTGAAATATGTATAGGAGAACTTTTTAGGTCAATATGTAGAGGGTCCAACAAGGGATGGCGCAGTGCTGGACCTAATTCTGGGGAATGAAGCCGGACAGGTGGCTGAGGTGGTGGTGGGCGAGCATTTTAGTGATAGCGACCACAACATGGTACAGTTTAAGTTTGTTATGGACAAAGAAATCGACAAGTTGCAAAAAAATGTTTTGGATTGGGGGAAGAGTGGATTTTAGTAAAATAACGCAGGATCTGGCCAAGGTAGACTGGGAACAGTTACTTGTGGGGAAATCAACAGAGGAGCAGTGGGGGTTGTTCAGAAAGGAAATGGGGAGGGTACAGACTCAACATGTTCCCTTGAGGGTGATAGGAAGGAGTGACAAGCCCAGAGAACCATGGATGACCAGAAATATTCAGGTTACGATGAAAAGGAAAAGAGAGGCTTTTAGCAGGTACAAGGGAAGTAAATCAGCAGAGGCATTAGTGGAGTACAGACAGTGCAAGGTGGAGCTTAAGTAAGCAATTAGGAGAGCAAAGAGGGGATATGAGAAAGCTCTGGCTGGTAAAAGTAGGGAAAATCCCAAGATATTCTATAAGTATATCAATGGGAAGAGGATAACCAGGGAAAGAGTAGGGCCCATAAGGGACCAAGGGGGCAATCTACGGGTGGAGCCAGAGGACATCCCTAGAGTGTTGAATGAATACTTCACATCCGTCTTCACCCAAAAGAATGAGGATGAAGGTATTGAACTCTGGGAGAGAAACTGCGAGGTTCTTAAGCAAATTGATATAGGGAGTGACAAGGTATTGGAGGTGTTGGCAGGCTTAAAAGTGGACAAATGTCCAGGTCCAGATGATTTGTGTCCCAGACTGGCAAGGAAGGAGATCGCAGGGGCTCTGACCCAAATTTTTAATTCTTCTCTGGCCACGGGGGAGGTGCCAGAGGACTGGAGAACAGCTAATGTGGTTCCACTATTTAAGAAGGGTTGTAGAGATAAGCCAGGGAACTACAGGCCAGTGAGTCTCACGTCAGTGGTAGGGAAACTATTGGAGAAAGTTCTGAAGGAGAGTATCTATCTCCACTTGGAGAGGCAAGGTTTGATCAGGGATAGTCAGCATGGCTTTGTCAGAGGGAGGTCATGCCTAACAAATTTGATTGAATTTTTTGAGGAGGTGACCAGGTGTGCCGATGAGGGTAGTGCAGTTGATGTAGTTTATATGGATTTCAGCAAAGCCTTTGACAAGGTCCCACATGGGAGACTTCTAAAGAAGGCAAATGCACATGGGATACAGGGTAATTTGATAAGGTGGATTCAAAATTGGCTTAGTTGTAGGAGACAGAGGGTGATGACAGAAGGATGCTTTAGTGACTGGAAGCCACTGTCCAGTGGCATACCACAGGGATCTGTGCTGGGTCCCCTATTATTTGTCATTTATGTAAACGACATAGATGACTGGAGGGGGTAGGATTAGTAAGTTTGTGGATGACACAAAGATTGGCCGGGTGGTTAACAGTGAGGTTGAGTGTCTTGGGCTACAGGAAAATATAGACTGGATGGTCAAATGGGCAGATAAGTGGCAGATGGAATTTAACCCTGAAAAGTGTGAGGTGATACACTTTGGAAGGAGTCATTTGACAAGGAAGTATTCAATGAATGGCATGACACTAGGAAGCTCTGAGGAACAAAGGGACCTTGGCGTGTGTGTCCGTAGATCTCTGAAGGCGGAGGGGCATGTTAGTGGAGTGGTGAAAAAGGCATATGGGACACTTGCCTTTACCAATCGAGGCATAGATTACAAAAGTAGGGAGGTCATGTTGGAGTTGTATTGAGCCTTGGTGAGGCCACAGCTGGAGTACTGTGTGCAGTTCTGGTCGCCACATTATAGGAAGGATGTGATTGCACTGGAGGTGGTGCAGAGGAGATTCACCAGGATGTTCCCTGGGATGAAACATTTAAGTTATGAAGAGAGGTTGGATCGACTTGGGTTGTTTTCATTGGAGCAGAGAAGACTGAGGGGCGACCTGATCGAGGTGTACAAGATTATGAGGGGCATGGACAGGGTGGATAGGGAGCAGCTGTTCCTCTTAGTTGAAGGGTCAGTCACAAGGGGACATAAGTTCAAGATGAGGGGGGGATGTTAGGAAAACCTTTTCTACCCAGAGGGTGGTGATGGTCTGGAATGCGCTGCCTGGGAAGGTGGTGGAGGCGGGTTGTCACACATCCTTTAAAAAGTACCTGGATGAGCACTTGGCACGTCATAACATTCAAGGCTATGGGCCAAGTGCTGGTCAATGGGATTAGGTAGGTAGGTCAGGTGTTTCTCCCGTGTCGGTGTAGACTCGATGGGCCGAAGGGCCTCTTCTGCACTGAGAGATTCTGTGATTCTGTGAATGACAGAAACACTTTGGAAGTCACTGTTATAACGTAGGAAAACGTGGCAGCCAATTTGCACACAGGAAGATCCCACAAACTGTGCAGTGACGCTCCCTCGGCGCAGCGCTCCCTCGGCGCAGCGCTCCCTCGGCCAGTGCCGGACTGGATTACCACCGGCCTCAAGGTCTCTGGCGGGGGATTCAAGCCCTCGACTTTGAGTCAGAGGTGAGAGTATGATGCACTGAGTCACGGCTAATGCATGAGTACTGGATTCATGATGCCCTCGATCACCTCGCTGGGTGTGAAACACGCACTGAGAATTGTTGAGCGATGTCACCTGTTGATTCAAAGCGATGGTTTTGAATGTGGAAAGGCAGCTGCTAAGTTGGTTGGAGCTCTCTTGCATATAATTGGCTTGTAATATGCTTTCAGGAACTAGCTAAGTATCTACATAATGTGATTACAGTCAGTAAAAATGCTGTGGCTCCACTCAATTACATGGTGCTGTTGTCAGGAACTGATAATACATCATCTAATAGTGTTGTCGCTGGGGACTCTCTCAGTGGAGTGGTGGGCGTGCAAGTCTCAATCTCTCACCACCCCGCGCCCCCCACCCCCAAACGACCAAGCCCCTTAGGACTTTTGTACAATGATGGAGTGTGACAGGGGTGGAACTTTTACACCATAGCTAGGAAGGACAGCAAACTGTTCAGTTAGGAGCTGCAAAGAGTCCCAAGCAGCTATGGAGCTGTAATACAGACCACAGTACTGGTAGGGACGGGTCTGTCTCTGTTTAACACTGGGGTACAGTACTGGTAGGGACGGGTCTGTCACTATATAACACTGGGGTACAGTACTGGTGGGGACGGGTCTGTCACTGTATAACACTGGGGTACAGTACTGGTGGGGACAGGTCTGTCACTGTATAACACTGGGGTACAGTACTGGTGGGGACGGGTCTGTCACTGTATAACACTGGGGTACAGTACTGGTGGGGACGGGTCTGTCACTGTATAACACTGGGGTACAGTACTGGTGGGGACGGGTCTATCACTGTATAACACTGGGGTACAGTACTGGTGGGGACGGGTCTGTCACTGTATAACATGGGGTACAGTACTGGTGGGGACGGGTCTGTCACTGTATAACACTGGGGTACAGTACTGGTGGGGACGGGTCTATCACTGTATAACACTGGGGTACAGTACTGGTGGGGACGGGTCTGTCACTGTATAACACTGGAGTACAGTACTGGTGGGTACGGATATTTCACTGTATAACACTGGGGTACAGTACTGGTGGGTACGGATATTTCACTGTCTAACACTGGGGTACAGTACTGGTGGGGACAGGTCTGTCGCTCGCGTTCTTTGCAATGGGAAGTATTTGAAGGGCTAAACTGGGAGCCTCGCACTGGAATGGTATTGTGTAAGTTTTGTCGTGTGTAGACCACAAATCCATTTTCTTCCTGTCGTTAGCAAACTGCTTGACGATTACGCAATAACATGTAGATAGTGTATGCCTGGTTTTAAAACTCATCTAATGGTGCGAGGAAAATCGGCATTTGAATCTCGAGGGCTTATATCTGAAGGTTGCTTTTAAAAAGAGACCCGCTCTTAAGATTTTCTGCTCTGGTTGACATGCCCATCCTTCACTGCAGTGACCATTTCCGAGTGTTCTGTGGCCCTGGGCAAGGCACCAGTCCTGAGGCCAGAGTTCGTAGGCGCATCCAGCGGGGTCGGGGTGAGGGGGTGCTGAGGGAGCGCCGCACTGTCGGAGGGTCAGTGCTGAGGGAGCGCCGCACTGTCGGAGGGTCAGTGCTGAGGGAGTGCCGCACTGTCGGGGGGGGGGGGTCAGTGCTGAGGGAGCGCCGCACTGTCGGAGGGTCAGTACTGAGGGAGCGCCGCACTGTCGGAGGGTCAGTACTGAGGGAGCGCCGCACTGTCGGAGGGTCAGTACTGAGGGAGCGCCGCACTGTCGGAGGGTCAGTACTGAGGGAGCGCCGCACTGTCGGAGGGTCAGTACTGAGGGAGCGCCGCACTGTCGGAGGGTCAGTACTGAGGGAGTGCCGCACTGTCGGGGGGGGGTCAGTGCTGAGGGAGTGCTGCACTGTCAGAGGGTCAGTACTGAGGGAGCGCCGCACTGTCGGAGGGTCAGTACTGAGGGAGTGCCGCACTGTCGGGGGGGGGTCAGTGCTGAGGGAGCGCCGCACTGTCGGAGGGTCAGTACTGAGGGAGTGCCGCACTGTCGGGGGGGGGTCAGTGCTGAGGGAGCGCCGCACTGTCGGAGGGTCAGTACTGAGGGAGCGCCGCACTGTCGGAGGGTCAGTACTGAGGGAGTGCTGCACTGTCGGACAGTCAGTACTGAGGGAGCGCCGCACTGTCTGAGGGTCAGTACTGAGGGAGCGCCGCACTGTCTGAGGGTCAGTACTGAGGGAGCGCCGCACTGTCTGAGGGTCAGTGCTGAGGGAGCGCCGCCCTGTCGGAGGGTCAGTGCTGAGGGAGTGCCGCACTGTCGGGGGGTCAGTGCTGAGGGAGTGCCGCACTGTCGGAGGGACAGTGCTGAGGGAGTGCCGCACTGTCGGAGGGTCAGTGCTGAGGGAGTGCCGCACTGTCGGAGGGTCAGTGCTGAGGGAGAGCCGCACTGTCGGGGGGTCCTTTTCAGGTGGATGTAAACAATCCACGGCTGCTGTTGGACGAGAAGCAGCTGTGGGGTGGGGGAAGGGGAAGAAGAGTTCCACCTGATGTCCTGGGGCTGATGTTTGTGTCTCAACCAAAGGCATGGAGAAAAGCCAGATGATCTGGGTCACATTGCTGTTTGTGGGATCTTGCTGTGCGCACGCTGGCTGCATCACAACAGTGAGCACCCAGTTCAAAAAGCATTTGACTGGCTGTAAACCGCTTTGAGACGTCCGGAGGTTGTGAAAGGCACTTGAGAAATGCCGGCCTGTTTTAAAACTAACGACTGCTCTTGTGTGATCTCTCAGTGTTGCAGGCCTGAGGAGCCGTCGGCGATGGGGGACGCGGAGACGGAGGCTGAGCCGGCCGACCGGTGCCCGTGCGCGGACGGCACCGCCCTCGGCGTCATCCGGGAGGGCGTGGGCGAGGCGCTGATCGACTCCGAGGTGGCCAAGCGGGCGTGCGAGGAGGTGCTGGAGAAGGTCAAGCTGCTGCGGGTCGCCTCGACGGAGACGGCGGCGGCGGAGACGGAGGAGCAGGAGGAGGAGGAGGACGCCATCACCGCCACGGTGACTCCGCCACCGGCCGCTCTGGCCAACGGCGTGGTGGGCGGCTGCGAGCCGGGGGGCCTGTCGGGCCGGATCCGGGAGGAGACGGCGGCGGCAGCAACCGGCAACACGGTGAAGAACGCCAGGAGGCGGCAGAGGTACAACTCCGCCAAGCAGTCGTGGCTGCTCAGGCTGTTCGAGTCCAAGCTGTTCGACATCTCCATGGCCATCTCGTATCTTTACAACTCCAAGGAGCCCGGCGTGCAGGCCTACATCGGCAACCGGCTCTTCAGCTTCCGGCACGAGGAGGTGGACTTCTACCTGCCCCAGCTCCTCAACATGTACATCCACATGGACGAGGACGTGGGCGACGCCATCAAGCCCTACGTGGTGCACCGGTGCCGGCAGAGCATCAACTTCTCGCTGCAGTGCGCCTGGCTGCTGGGGGCCTACTCCTCCGACATGCACATCTCCGCCCAGCGCCACTCCCGGGGCACCAAGCTGCGCAAGCTCATCCTCTCCGACGAGCTGAAGCCGGCCCCTGGCCGGCGCAAGGAGCTGCCGCCGGTCAGCCCGGCCGGCGACACGGGCCTCTCGCCCTCCAAGCGGACGCACCAGCGCTCCAAGTCCGACGCCGCGGCCAGCATCAGCCTGGGCAGCAACCTGAAGCGGACGGCCAGCAACCCCAAGGTGGAGAGCCAGCAGGACGAGGTGAGCGGCCGCCTTCCCCCCCAACGCACAGGCGTGGTCAGCCCTCGCGGTCATTCCCCCCTCCCCCTCCCTTCACACACACACACACACACACACCCCCCCCCGCCCAAGCCGGCGAGCCTGGTATCTGTCGTCCGCCTCCAATTGATGTGTATGGTCACTGCCTAGTCCAGCATTTATAGCCCATCCCTAATTGCCCCCTTGAGAAGGTGGTGGGTGGGCCGCCTTCTTGAGCCGCTGCAGTCCCTGTGGTGTAGGTACACCCACTGTGCTGTTAGGGAGGGAGTTCCAGGATTTTGACCCAGCGACAGTGAAGGAACGGCCGATATATTTCCAAGTCAGGATGATGTGTTACTCGGAGGGGAACTTCCAGGTGGTGGGTGTTCCCCATGTGTCTGCTACTCCTTGTCCTTCTAGGTGGTAAAAGTGGTGGGTTTGGAAGGTGCTGTCGAAGGAGCCTTGGTGAGTTCCTGCAGTGCATCTTGTAGATGGTACACACGCTGCTGCTACTGTGCATCGGTGGTGGAGGGAGTGAATGTTTGTGGATGGGGTGCCGATCAAGCGGGGCTGCTTTGTCCTGGGTGGTGTGGAGCTTCTTGAGTGTTTTGGGAGCTACACTCATCCAGGCAAGTGGAGAGTATTCCATCACACTCCTGACTTGTGCCTTGTAGATGGTGGACAAGCTTTGGGAAGTCAGGAGGTGAGTTACTCACAGCAGGATTCCCAGCCTCTGACCTGCTCTTGCAGCCACAGTATTTATATGGCTGGTCCCGTTGAAGGAACTTTGGTGAGCTGCTGCTGTACAATCTCGGGCAAGGCGATCTGCTGTGGTCGGCCACCCGATACAGCCATTCCCATCAAAGGTTACGGGGAGAAGGCGGGAGAATGGGGTTGAGAAACTTATCAGCCATGATTGAATGGTGGAGCAGACTCAATGGGCCGAATGGCCTAATTTCTGCTCCTATGCCTTATGGTCTAACACTGGTGCAGCCCAGCTGCAGCGTGCACTAGACTCAGAATAGAAAGAAGCAGTTGGTCACTTGTGCTGTACTGCGTTCAAGGACCACACCCCAAAGATGTTGTGTCGACGTTCCAGTAGTTAACTCCCGGCTTCCAGGAGCACCTCCCGGTGTTGGCTGGTTATAATCATGTAGCCAGGCGGGAAACTGGGTCGGGCTGGTTTGGAAATGCCCACTTTGGGTCACTGGTCCACACGGGATGGGAGGGGATGAGGTGGGGAGTAGCGTGGGGGAAACTCTGAAGCTAACTGCGTGGATACCTGCAGGACAGTCAGTACCGTGTGCCTGTGTGTTTATCTCGAGGTGAGACTGAGAACAAACTGAAAGCTGTTTACTAGTTTCCCTATTCGGACAACTTATGGGTGTGAGTGTACGGTTATAATCTCTCTTGTCTTTCACAGAGCAGTTATAAACATCAGCAGGTTTGTCCATGCAGCAGCAACATGCTTTTTACACAGTCCCAAGGTACCTCACAGGAGCATTAAGGGAGAAACATTGACACTGAGCCAAAGGAGGGGACAGGCGGCTAAAAGCTTGGTGGATGAACTAAACTTTAAGGAGTGTCTTAAAGCCGGAGAGGTTTAGGGAGGGAATTCCAGAGCTCAGGGCCCCCCAGGCAGCTGAAGGCACGGCCGCCAATGGTGGAGCGATGGGAATCGGGGGATGGGCAAGAGGCCGGAATTGGAGGAGCACAGAGATCTCGGAGGGTTGTAGGGGCTGGAGGAGGTTACAGAGATAGGGAGGGGTGTAGGGGCTGGAGGAGGTTACAGAGATAGGGAGGGGTGTAGGGGCTGGAGGAGGTTACAGAGATAGGGAGGGGTGTAGGGGCTGGAGGAGGTTACAGAGATAGGGAGGGGTGTAGGGGCTGGAGGAGGTTACAGAGATAGGGAGGGGTGTAAGGGTTGGAGGGGGTTACAGAGATAGGGAGGGATGTCGGGGCTGGAGGGGGTTACAGAGATAGGGAGGGATGTCGGGGCTGGAGGGGGTTACAGAGATAGGGAGGGATGTCGGGGCTGGAGGGGGTTACAGAGATAGGGAGGGATGTTGGGGCTGGAGGGGGTTACAGAGATAGGGAGGGGTGTAGGGGCTGGAGGAGGTTACAGAGATAGGGAGGGGTGTAGGGGCTGGAGGAGGTTACAGAGATAGGGAGGGGTGTAGGGGCTGGAGGAGGTTACAGAGATAGGGAGGGGTGTAGGGGCTGGAGGAGGTTACAGAGATAGGGAGGGGTGTAGGGGCTGGAGGGAGTTGCAGAGATAGGGAGCAGGGTGAGAAGGGGCTTGAAAAGCACAATGAGAATTTCAAAATCAAAGCACAAGTGATCAGATTCCACTTGAATTGCTTTTAACTCTGGGTAAGATGGGGGCTGGGTGTACCCACAAAGGAACTGGGGAGTGCTAGTCGACGCTCACTGCACGTCAGGGCAGCGTTTCATTGCTCTGGCGAGCAGGAAGACCGGCTGCTGTGATCTCCTACCAAACTGCTTCTCTCAGCCAAACCAACACCAGGGGAACTCCCTGGAATTCTTCCAGGGTGAGTCGTGCTTCTGGTATCTGGTCTCCAAGCAACTCCCAGGGCCGTGCTGGTTTCATCACTGTTCCTTACAGGCGTGTTTTCCAGATTACACAGCATTGTGCAGCAGAGAGGAAAACAAGACTTGGCAGGATGCAGGGTCAGGTGTGCAGGCAGCCTGTGCAAAGCCGAGGATTGTCTGGCGTTGAGTGCACTTCTCAGGCTGGGAAGGGATTTCGGAACGGGAGGACAGGGTAGATATTTGAGGGAGCATTCGAAGTGGTCTGCGGGGTCATGTGTTCGTTTGATCAAATCCCAACCCTGGAGACTTGAGCACATTATCCAGGCCGACAGTCCCAGCGCCAGTACTGAGGGAGCGCCGCGCTGTCGGAGGGTCAGCGCTGAGGGAGCGCCGCGCTGTCGGATGGTCAGCGCTGAGGGAGCGCCGCACTGTCGGAGGGTCAGCGCTGAGGGAGCGCCGCGCTGTCGGAGGGTCAGCGCTGAGGGAGCGCCGCGCTGTCGGAGGGTCAGTGCTGAGGGAGCGCCGCGCTGTCGGAGGGTCAGTACTGAGGGAACGCCGCACTGTCAGAGGGGCAGTACTGAGGGAGTGCCGCCCTGTCAGAGGGGCAGTACGGAGGGTACGCCCCACTGTTGGAGGGGCAGTATGGAGGAAGTTTCTGCAGTGCATCTTGTAGATGGAACGCACTGTTGCCACTGTGTCTCAGTGTGGAGGGAATGAATGTGGTGCCGATCAAGAGAAGGGAGTGTATGTTTCTGGAAGGGGTGCCAATCAAGTGGGCTGCTTTGTCCTGGATGGTGTCAAGCTTCTTGAGTGATTTTTTTTATTCATTCACAGGATGTGGGCTTCGCTGGCTGGGCCAACGTTTATTGCCCATCCCTAATTGCCCCTTGAGAAGGTGGTGGTGAGCTGCCTTCTTGAACCACTGCACTCCCTGTGGTGTAGGTACACCCACAGCGCTGTTAGGGAGGGAGTTCCAGGATTTTGACCCAGCGACAGTGAAGAAATGGCTGAGATATTTCCAAGTCAGGATTGTGTGTGGCTTGGAGGGAACTTGCAGTTGGTGGTGTTCCCATGTGTCTGCTGCCCTTGCCCTTCTAAATGGTAGTGGTTGTGAGTTTAGATGGTGCTGTTGAAGGAGCCTTGGTGAATTCCTGCAGTGCATCTTGTAGATGGTGCACACACTGCTGCTACTGTGTGTCGGTGGTGAAGGGAGTGAATGTTGAAGGTGGTGGATGGGGTGCCGATCAAGCGAGGCTGCTTTGTCCTGGATGGTGTCGAGCTTCTTGAGTGTTGTTGGACCTGCACTCATCCAGGCAAGTGGAGAGTATTCTATCACACTCCTGACTTGCGCCTTGTAGATGGTGACAGGCTTTGGGGAGTCAGGAGGTGAGTTACTCTTTGCAGAACCCCCAGCCTCTGACCTGCTCTTGTAGCCGCAGTATTTACATGGCTGGTCCAGTTCGGTTTCTGGTCAATGGAAACCCCCAGGACGGTGATGGATTGTCTTCAACTATCCTAATATCAACTGGGATTCAAACAATATAAGGGGCACTGAGGGAGAAAAATTCACGCAGTGTGTCCAGGAAAAATTTTTCAACCAATTGGCGACAAACCCAACGAGAGGAAATGCAATTCTAGACCTAGTCTTGGGGAACGAAGAAGGGCAAGTAGGTGAAGTGACAGTTGGCGAACATATTGGGGACAGTGATCACAATTCAGTTAGATTTAGCATTACCATGGAAAAGGACAGAGATAAGGCAGGAGTAAAAGTCTCGAACTGGGAGATGGCAAATTTTGCAGAAATGAGAAGGGACTTGGCTGAAGTGGACTGGACAGCACTGCTGGAGGATAAAACAGTGGAAAACCAGTAGGAAGCACTAAAAAGCGAGATCCTAATTGTACAAAGTAGACATGTCCCCTGCAAAAATAAGAGTGGTACTGTCAAATCTATACTCCCCTGGTTGTCTAGAGGAATACAGGGGAAGATCAAACAGAAAAAGAAAGCGTACGATAGACACAAAGAACTAAGCACTGCAGATAGCCTAGACGAATATAGGAAGTGCAGGGACGAAGTAAAAAAGGAAATAAGGAAATCAAAGAGAGGGCATGAAAAAAGATTAGCAAGTAAACTTAAAGATAACCCAGAGATGTTTTACCAATACATTAATGCTAAAAGGTTAGTTAAGGAAAAAGTGGGACCTATCAGAGATGAAGATGGAAACTTGTGTGTAGATGCAGAGGCTGTGGGAAGGGTTTTGAATGAATATTTTGTCTCCGTGTTTACAAAGGAAAGGGAGGATGTCGATATAGTAGTCGAGGAGGAACACTGCGAGATATTGGACGGGATAGTCATAAAGAGAGAGGAAGTACTCGAAGGGTTGAAATCCTTGAAAGTTGATAAGTCACCAGGGCCAGATGGATTGTTTCCGAGGCTGCTGAAGGAAGTCAGGGAGGAGATAGCAGATGCTCTGAGGATGATTTTCCAATCTTCCCTAGATACAGGGGAGGTACCGGAGGACTGGAGAAATGCAAACGCGGTTCCATTGTTTAAGAAGGGATCAAAGGAAATGCCAAACAATTATAGGCCAGTTAATCTTACATCGGTGGTGAGCAAATTAGTGGAATCAACCCTGAGAGATAGGATTAACTGTCATGTGGAAAGGCATGGACTAGTCAGGGATGGTCAGCATGGATTTGTTAAAGGAAGGTCTTGCCTCACAAATTTGATTGAATTCTTTGAGGAAGTGACAAGAAGGGTTGATGAAGGTAGTGCAGTGGATGTTGTGTACATGGATTTTAGCAAGGCATTTGACAAGGCCCCACATGGCAGATTGGTCAGGAAAGTAAAAGCCCATGGGATTCAGGGTAATGTGGCAAACTGGATAAAAGGTTGGCTTTGTAACAGGAAACAAAGGGTAATGGTCGATGGATTATGAGCAATTTTGGGCCCCATATCTCAGAAAGGATGAGCTGGCCCTGGAGAGGGTCCAGAAGAGGTTCACGGGAACGATCCCAGGAATGAAAGGCTTAACATATGAAGAACGTTTGAGGACTCTGGGTCTATACTCGATGGAGTTTAGAAGGATGAGGGGGGATCTGATTGAAACTTACAGAATACTGAAAGGCCTGGATAGAGTGGACGTGGGGAAGATGTTTCCATTAGTAGGAGAGACTAGGACTCGAGGGCACAGCCTCAGAGTAAAGGGAAGACCTTTTAGAACAGAGATGAGGAGAAACTTCTTTAGCCAGAGAGTGGTGAATCTATGGAATTCATTGCCACAGAAGGCTGTGGAGGCCAGGTCATTGAGTGTATTTAAGACCGAGATAGATAGGTTCTTGGTTGGTAAGGGGATCAAAGGTTAGGGGGAGACGGTGGGAGAACGGGGTTGAGAAACTTATCAGCCATGATTGAATGGCGGAGCAGACTCGATGGGCCGAATGGCCTAATTTCTGCTCCTATGTCTTATGGTCTTATGCCCTTGCGAATGGAAAGTTGTCTCAAGTGGTGTTCCACAGGGCTCGGTGTTGGGACCCTTGCTGTTTGTGTTATATATTAACGATTTGGATGTGAACGTGGGGGGCACAATTGGGAAATTTTGCAGATGACACAAAGATTGGCCGAGTAGTGGATAGTGTAGAGGATAGCCAAAGTCTCCAAAACAACATAGATGGGTTGGTGGAGTGGGCGGTAAAGTGGCAGATGGATTTTAACATAGAGAAGTGTAAGGTCATACATTTAGGAAGGTCAAACAGTTACAGGGGTTACAAAGTAAATGGGAATATACTAAGAGGGGTAGATGAAATGAGAGATCTTGGTGTACAAGTACCCAGGTCCCTGAAGGCAGCAGTTCAAGTAGACCAGGTTGTAAAGAAGGCATATGGAATGCTGTCCTTCATTGCCAGAGGTATAGAATATAAAAGTAAGGATATAATGTTGGAATTGTATAAAATACTGGTGAGACCACAACTGGAGTATTGTGTGCAGTTCTGGTCACCACATTACAGGAGGGACATAATAGCTCTGGAGAGAGTGCAGAGGAGGTTTACAAGAATGTTGCCAGGGTTAGAAAAGTGTACCTACGAGGAGAGATTGGAATAAAAGATTGGTTGGGGTTATTTTCCTTAGAACAAAGAAGGTTGAGAGGTGACTTGATTGAGATGTACAAAATTATGAGGGGAATAGATAGAGTGGACAGGATGAGACTGTTTCCCTTGATGGAGAATTCTAGAACCAGGGGACATAGATTCAAGATAAGTGGCAGAAGGTGTAGGGGGGACATGAGGAAGAACTTTTTTTAGGCAGAGGGTAGTGGGTGTCTGGAATTCGCTGCCCAAGTTGGTGGTAGAGGCAGAAACTTTAAACTCTTTTTTTTAAAAAGTACCTGGATCTGCACCTAAAGCGCTGTAAGCTGCAGGGCTATGGGCCGGGTGCAGGGAGGTGGGGTTAGAAAGGGCACCTGGGTGTCCTTGGGCTGGCATGGACAAGATGGGCCGAATGGACCTCCTTCTGTGCTGTAACTTTTCTAGGGTCTAGCCAAACTGAGCAAGGAGGCGTGAACAATTGGGTAGACGACTCCCCAACATCTGGGGCCTTTGCGGTACGCTGAATTGCTGTGAAGTTTACTGACCTCGTTTGTGCAAGTCCGATGGATTCTCTCTCGATCTTGCTGAATCGAAAACTCACTCTGGACTGAAGCATCGCTCTGCTGGGGGTGGCATTTAAGCTGCCTCTGCAATTTGGAAATAACTAGAAAATTACTTCCTTTCTCCGTGCCTCGCTTGCTTCCCTCTCCCTTCGCTGCCCCTCTCCCTCCTGCACCCCTGGAACGCGTATATGTTTTCAGGGGGTGGCTATTGAGTCTCATGGGTTGACCCCTCCAGTCGTTTGGATCTTGGAAGTTGTACAATTTAAACAAAAAAAAAATAAAAAGGCCTTGCAGTTGTTTCCCAGGGATGTTATTGCCCAGGGATGGATTCCTTTTGGCGATTGGCTCTGTGTCATGGCCTCCACTGGCTGCGTGGGGGTAGCCGAAGGTGGGCCCGAGTCTTGCCGTCGCATTCACCGACTGTCCTCGCCCTCGGTCACATGGGGCGCTCTACCAAAGCCCCCTCTGCCGCTGCCTGCAAACCCCGTACCAGCTGTGCCTCAGCGGGTCTCTCTCTCCCTCTATTGCCGTGTCATGCCGGGCCAGAGACTTGAGCGTCCAACCCAGGCTGGCACCCCCCCCCAGTGCCAGTGCTGAGGGAGCGTGGCGGTGCCGCGTTTAGAGATGGGGCGTTGAACCCGGGTCCTCCGTCTGGGCCCCCTCTCGGGTGGATGTAAGCGATCCCACGGCCGCTGTTGGAAGGGGAGGGGGGAGCGCCCCCCAGCGTCCCGGGCCCAGTATTTATCCCACATCCCGACGTCGCTTTTTTTAAAGAAAAAAGTACACACACACACACGAGCTGGGTCGTCGTCACGTCGCTGTTTGCGGGGAGCTTCCTGTGCGCAAATTGGCTGCCGTGTTTCCCGCATCGCACCGGTGAGCGTGCTTCGAAAGCACCTCGCTGGCTGTGAAGCTCTTTGGGACGTCCTGAGGTGGTGAAAGGCGCTAGAGAAACGCACGTCCTGCGTTCCTTGTTTTCATTTTTTTTTTAAAGACTCTTGAAGGATTCGGAGCTGTTAACCCGAGTGACGTGAGACACCGGCTGAGTTGGGATGCCTGCTGAGTGCCTGTGCTGAATAGCGCACTCGCTTGTACGCCTGCCCCCTCGAAGGCAAGACCATCTTATGCTGGTGAAAGCCTCCTTGTCGAATGCTCCATGTGACGAGGGGGTTTTACGTGCTACTCCGTTCTGTCAATAGATTTGTTTTTTTCCTCTCTCTTGAGCTATAGGAACAGGAGGAGGCCATTCAGCCCCTCAGGCCTGTTCCGCCCTTCAGTCGGATCACAGCTGACCTGTATCTTAACTCCACCTTACCCGCCTTGGCTCCATCACCCTTCGTCCCCTATCCGATGAAAATCTATCCATCTTTGAAATACACCACTGACCACCCTCCCCCCCACCCCGCAGCCTCTTTGTTGGGGGGTTGGTGGGGGGAGGGGGAGATTCCCACTCCCCTATGCGTGAAGAAGTGCTTCCTGACATCACCCCTGAATGGCCCGGCTCTCATTTTAAGGTTCTGGACTCTTGCGGTTTAGCTGCTCCCCTCCTTGCTTATTGCCCCACACTCTGCAGCAGGAGACCATTCCCCATCCCGGGCTGCCCTGACCCCCGTGTACGAAAGGTTCGCCCGCAGGAATCCGCTCCCTCTCACCCAGCTCTTCCGCGGCCACTTGCAGTCTTGCGTCGGGAGTGAACCGATCGGACACGTTCGTACGCAGGGACCCGTCCTCTGCTAGCGAAAAGGGAACGCGTTCGAGCCTTGCCCCCTTTCCCGAATTACCCCGGAGCTCGGGGAGTCTATCGTCCCCTGTTGCCTTCTCCGTGGCGACGCCAATCCGCATCGTCTCGCCAGCCAATCAGCACCCTTTTCCCGTGTGGCGTAAGAGGTGAGCCTTTGAAATTTGGCATTCTTGCATTTGTCCTGATGCATGCAAGGTGAAAAGCGTCGACAACACGACTGTGTCTGCCTTCAGCAATGTTCAGTGTGATTCTCTCCCCCTGTTGTTAGTTCGAACACCGACTCAGCCAGAGGGCTGAAGGTGATCAATTATTGATGGGCTCCTCCATGACAGCACAGACCTGATGTTAGAGATGATGCAAGCACCAGCTCTTAATTTATTCATGAGGCGAGAGCACCTTTCTTGGCCTCTGCCGCCACGCTCTTGCTTCTATATCGATTGTAGGTCCTTTTAATCTCAACAGAGACCCGCGTGGGTTGTGGAAAATAGAGTTGGCCTCAGTGCCTGTGGGCTGCGAGGTGGTGGGGGGGTAACGATCGGGACTGGGATGAGGGGGTTGCTTGGCCCTTGTTCATGTGCGTGCGCTGACTGGAGGACTTGCTGTTGCTCCTGTGGGATCTCACTCCCCGTGTCTCCGGCACACGTCATGTCCCCGCCTCGCGCACACTCCCCTGTCTTACCTCCCCCTCCTTTCCCTATTCCTCCCCTCATTGTCTCCCACCCTTCTCCTCCTCCTCGTTGACCCCTCCTCCTCGACCCCTCTCCTCAACTCCTCCTCCACACACCTCCTCCTCCACCCGCTTCTCCTCCACCCCGCCACACCCCTTAGCCGCCTCCTCCTCCTCCACCCCTCCTCCTCCTCCTCCACCCTCCTCCTCCTCCTCCTCCACCCTCCTCCTCCTCCACCCTCCTCCTCCTCCACCCTCCTACTCCTACTCCACCCTCCTCCTACTCCACCCTCCTCCTACTCCACCCTCCTCCTACTCCACCCTCCTCCTACTCCACCCTCCCTCCTCCTACTCCACCCTCCTCCTCCTACTCCACCCTCCTCCTCCTACTCCACCCTCCTCCTCCTCCTCCACCCTCCTCCTCCTCCACCCTCCTCCTCCTCCTACTCCACCCTCCTCCTCCTACTCCACCCTCCTCCTCCTACTCCACCCTCCTCCTCCTACTCCACCCTCCTCCTCCTCCTCCTCCACCACCCTCCTCCTCCACCCTCCTCCTCTCCTACTCCACCCTCCTCCTCCTCCTACTCCACCCTCCTCCTCCTCCACCCTCCTCCTCCTCCTACTCCACCCTCCTCCTCCTCCTACTCCACCCTCCTCCTCCTCCTACTCCACCCTCCTCCTCCTCCTACTCCACCCTCCTCCTCCTCCTACTCCACCCTCCTCCTCCTCCTACTCCACCCTCCTCCTCCTCCTACTCCACCCTCCTCCTCCTACTCCACCCTCCGCCTCCTCCTCTACCCTCCGCCTCCTCCTACTCCACCCTCCGCCTCCTCCTACTCCACCCTCCTCCTCCTCCTCCTACTCCACCCTCCTCCTGCTCCTCCTCCTACTCCACCCTCCTCCTCCTCCTCCTACTCCCCCACTCCTCCACCACCTCCTCCTCCTACTCCACCCCTACTCCACCCTCCTCCTCCTCCTCTCCACCCACCTCCTCCTCCTCACCACCCACCTCCTCCTCCTACTCCACCCTCCTCCTCCTCCTCCTACTCCACCCTCCTACTCCACCCTCCCTCCTCCTCCTACTCCACCCTCCTCCTCCTCCTACTCCACCCTCCTCCTCCTCCTACTCCACCCTCCCCTCCTCCTCCTACTCCACCCTCCTCCTCCTCCTACTCCACCCTCCTCCTCCTCCTACTCCACCCTCCTCCTCCTACTCC